>NC_047110.1:4538825-4821589 GCF_902500255.1 Thalassophryne amazonica
TGTGGCTCGTTGCATGTTGTGCAAGTAGTCAGGCAATATTTCGGCGGTCAGGTCGGATAAGACTCTAATAGCGGGGAGGGAACCTGTCAGGATTTCCAAATATTGTGCACTTGGTGACAAGTTTTTATAATTTGGCAAGGTGGTAGATTATGACTCAGTACATTTCAAAAAACACCGCATAGAATGTGACACTGCCCCCTGGTGCTTGGTATGTGCAAAATCCAAGATGGCCGCCCCAAAAGGAAAATGTCATATCTAAGTTACTGTTTGGTGTAAATTAATGTGCAATACCTCTTTTTCAGCATTTTTTATGATGACCAATGTGTTTTTGATGTTTATTTGAAGCTAGATTGTAAATTTCAACACCAAAATTCATTTTTATTGCCACAGCAGGATTTTAAATAAATGGCGGAAAATGAACGGTGTCTACATTTTTGAAACAGGCCTTTTTTGATTTTCAGTAAACCTAATCTATAATTTTATGGCACATTTGGAGGAGACTGGCCTGAGGTCTAGGCCTCATCATGATAATTCTGGAATATTCCACACATTCATGCAGTGAATTGCAGGCCAGGGTGCTTTCAATGCATAACTATATCAACACCAACTCTGCAGAGCCAGGTCACAGAATGCACAAGAGTTGATGCAGTCTGGGACACTTACAAAGAATCAAGTCTGAAGTCCCAGACACGCGGGACGCAGGGCCATGGTCAGAGAACTAGAGTCTCTCCAAACATTCCATTACCAAAGGGTACCCAGTGGCAGAAATTCATCCAGAACAGCCACAACAAGGAGGAATTCTTCCACTTTGTGAGCGAAGAACTTCAGAAATGCACATCCACACCTGATCCAGCATTCCACCTGATCACGACAAAGGGTGAGCTGGTACTGACAAACAAGCAGGCTGACCTCAGCAGCTTGTCTCCATGCCAGCAGGAGGAGGCAGATACCTGCATGATGCTGCATCTTCACAATGCTGCCCAGCAAGGCCACACCAAAGCCTTCTTGAGAAGGAATCAATTTTATTTATATAGCGCCAAATCACAACAAACAGTTGCCCCAAGGTGCTTTATATTGTAAGGCAAAAGCCATACAATAAAATGACTGGGAATAATGACTAAACAGTGATGTCATGGTGCTGGTCATTAGCCTCTTCAATGAGCTTGGTCTGGCTGAGCTGTGGATTGGCTTTGGGCTTGGCAAAGCATACAAAGATATCCCAGTCCATTCAGTGGCAGGTATTCTGGGTCCTCGACAGGCTACAGCTCTTCCACTGTTTGGTGGATCATTTCGGCTCTTGCTTGCCTCTACTGGTGGTTGGCTCTCATTGCGGTATTGTATCACTTCCTGTTCCGGAGCACAGCAGTGTTTTGCTGTATCTGTTAGCTGTTTAATCTGCGCAGTTAGATTGATCTAGATAACGATTTGTTTCACAGTGTAATCTTCACGTGCCTTAACTAAAGCACTCCCTCTGCTGAATCACCTCTAAATTATTTACACATTATTCACTTTGTGTGTTTTTAGGAATACTGTTGGGTATTTTCTCCTCCAAACATTCTTAAAACCTTGATAAGACAAACAGAGTCAAGAAACACCAGTGAGACAGAAAGTCAAATTTATGACGCGCGGAGTGCAGTCAGGCTGTACACCAAGGCTACACTAAAGTCTGGCCTGTGCTCCCGCTCTTTTTATTAGAGATGCCCTCATTACATCATAAAACTTGTCCTAAGGGGGGGGGGGACAACGCGAGACAAGTTTCTTCCTGTAACAAACACATATGTCAATAAGCGCAGCTGTAAGGAAAAACAGTTTCTTTCTTTTACTCTTATCGTTGAAGGTCAGCACATCTCATTCGTCTGTCGCAGTTATCAGCTGTTGTGCATCTGCCTGGAGTGTCCTGGTCTTCACACTAAGCATCACATCACAACAGTCAAAACAACCTTCAGGTCTATTACTCCCAGTTCATGACTGACCCCGTCATGCTTCACTCCCAGTCGTTAGCGGCTACAAAAACAAGTTGTATAATAATAATAAGTACATCCAGCTCTTCATTCCCAGTTCAGATTGACCCCAGCATGCTAAAACAAGGTTGAATAACACGTACATTCTTAGGGTTACTTTTAAGACAGGTGCATAACAGCACAATAACGTTTTCATAAGAAAGAAGACAAAGGTACAAATGTTTAACAGTGATAACATATATATATATATATATAAAATCCTTAACATTTCCCACCTGTTTATCGCCTGTTAAACATATAGTAGTAGTTATCACCTAACTTAGCACTTCTTTCTTGAGATTTTCACTAAGAGGTTCCTCATGGTACGTAAAGCATCTATTTCAGTGTTTTGAGCTGCTACTATTTTTTCAGTTACATTCATGAACAGACCCAATCGATAATTCAGTGTTTCAATCATTAATGAAATTTTTTTTTTTCCCACTCCTATCCAGGGGAACAATGAATGTGCTATTTTATCTCCTACAGACCACAATTTTTTGGTCCTTTGGTACATCCGAGCCCCACATGTGATCATGTGGTAACACATCTGGGTATATCAATCTCCTCCGTCTGGTGCTGCCATTCTTCTCTGTGGAGGTCCTTGGCACTACCACATATGTATGGTCAGTCACCTGGGTAGGTGCACACACACCACCCCAATTTGGTGGGAGACTCATGTACAGTCTGGAACCACAAAGCCAATAGATGTCATCATACACCGGAGTACCATTTACAGGTGGTAGCAAAAACTTACTAACATAAGCACATGATTCATCCGTCCCCCATGGACAGGAGCCTGTATAATTACATCCCCGTCCAATGTGATGAAGATAAGTACCATCCACATATTATGTTTTAGTTAGGCTTAAATTATTTGATAAAACATACGTTTGGGTACACAGACGTTTCTTAATTTTACCTACAGTTTTATTCCCTGTCCCATAAAAGCAAATTGGGAATGGCCGTTGTGATGACAATTTAACGTGATGATATTTTTGCGTTTCCCTTCAGTCTAGTCAATGGAGCAGCACTTGGGCACGCTTGTACGTCCTCTGTTGAAATCCCTATCATATAAGTGGTTGCACTGAGGCAAGTGGTGTTACATCTTATCAGATTTGCTGAGAACTGCTGCCCCCGAAATACAGTTTGATTATGCATCCGTATGATAAGACATTCTGTCACCCTAGCAGGGTACGGTTTAGCCGTCAGAGCTGGGTGTGTTGAGGATATAGGTATTTGCGAACAAACATAACAATTAGTAACGTAATTCCATAGCCAATAAATGAACATATCTGTACCACATATTAGTATGGTATATATGAGGGTGTCCATCTGTCTCATTCACATTATGAATAAACCTCTTCTGACGTTGCTTGCGTTGTTCTCTGGCTCGGTCCACAGTGAGCTGCAATTCTTGGGTCAACCACCAGGCCAGGAATCCGAGGAGCACGAAACACACTAAGATCACAACGCAACCGGCTGCCCTACCAACAGTCCGGCAGCGGCGGCGCTGAGCACGCCGCTCCGGGGTCTGCTGTAGTTCAGTCATGATTGCTAGGATACAGTGTTGTTAACCACCTCACCTAATAGTGCAAGGATCTCCCTGCTTCACTGGCATTGAGACAATCTATTGCTAATTAAATAGACTCCCTTTGTAGCCAGACTTCCCCTTACACTGTGGAGGCAGCCAACACACGCTGTATCTTACAGTGATGTATCCACGTTGATCTCTCCGCTATCTTTACTGCAGTTGGTGTTGTTAACAGCACTTGGTATGGACCTTCCCAACGAGGACTGGACCAGTTCTTCCTCTTAATCACTCTGATGAACACCCAGTCTCCTGGCTGGACTACTGGAAGGCCGTCCTGTGGAAGATCAAAATTATTCGGCAGTAAATGTGTTTAAGTTATCTCTTTCTGTGTTAATGTCTTTTTCATAAAATTTGCTAATGTTTGTTCCTCATCTGCTGTTTTAGTATCCATGTCAAAATTGGTGGACGATATGGTCATCCATAAAGTATCTCAAATGGTGTTAACCCTGATGGTGTTGGTATTATTCTCATATACAATTTTACTAGGTCCAAACATTCAATCCAGGTTCGTTTTGTCTCTTCTATACATTTCCTTAATCTTATTTTTATTGTGCCCTTTGTCCTTTCCACTAATCCTGCACTGTGTGGATGATGAGCACAATGATTTTGAGATTAATCTGTAGCGCTTCTCCTACGTATTGCACTATTGTATTAACAAAATGCGCTCCATTATCTGAATAGACTGTTTCTGGTATTCCAAATCGTGGAATGATGTCTTTGCACAATGCCTTAGCCACTGTAAGTGCATCTGCATGTTTTGTGGGGAACAATTCTACCCATTTTGAGAAGGCATCAATTATGACTAAACAAAATTCCTTCCCTTCATGTTAACTCAGCTGTATATAAACCATATGAATCACTTGAAAGGGATATTGTGGTGTTGGAAATCTGCCTCTTTGGGGTCTCAAATTGCCTTGTGAGTTGTGTTTTGCACATGTCATGCATGCTCTACAATGCTGTTTTGCATATGCATCGAACCCATAAAGACAAAAAATAGATTGCAATTGCGATATCATACCCCTGATGAGACATGCGTCACGCCATGGCTCATAATAGCCGCCCACTTAAACATATTTTTTGGCAATATGGGTTTCTTTTGTGGTCATACGTACAAATCATTTGCATATGTAGCTCCTTTAGTTATCCACATTTGTTTTTCTCTTTCAGTTGCCTGCTGTTGCATGTCAGCAAGCAGTGTACGACCTAAATGCAAATCTGGAGTGGTTTCCTGTACAACAAAAATAGAAGAAGCTGCTGCTGCCTCTTTTGCTGCTCTGTCAGCAAAATCATTTCCTTTTGAAACACTGTCAGAGCCTTTGGTGTGAGCCGCACATTTGCATATAGCAATTTGTTGAGGCAATTTCACAGCTTGCAGTAGTGCAGTTAGGAGAGTGGCATGAGTCACCGGCCTTCCAGATGATGTCACCATTCCACGCTCTTCCCACAGTTTTGCAAACACATGCACTGTGCTGAAAGCGTACTGGCTGTCTGTATAAATTGATACAGCCGTACCTTTAAACAGATAGCAAGCTGCAGTTAAAGCAACTAATTCAGCTGCTTGTGCTGAAAATGACGATGGCAATGAAGCAGAATCCAATACTTCTGAATTTGTGACAACAGCATATCCAGATTGTGGTTGTCCATAAGCATTTTTAGTGGAAGAACCATCCACATACACAATTGTACTGTTTGGGATGGGTGTGTCCCGGAGGTCCGGGCGTGCTTTCGTACAGACTGTAGCTACATCAAGACAATTGTGCAGCTCACCATCCTCAGGTAAAGGTATCAATGTGGATGGATTCAATGTTGTACAGCGCTCTACCGTAAGATGTGGTTGTGATAATAGCAAGGACATACACGAAAGATGTCTTGCTGGGGACAAAAGGCTCATGTTTGTCTGCAACAGAAGTGCAGAAACTGCATGTGGAACTTTCAGTGTCAACTGATGGAATAGAACAACATTACTGCTACTTTGAACAGCCATAGAGGCTGCAACAACAGCCTGTACGCATGGTGGTAAAGCACTTGCTACTGCATCCAATTTAGATGAGTAGTAGGCAACTGGCCTCAATTTTGAGCCATACACTTGAACCAAAACACTAGTCATGAACTTATTCTTACAATCAACTGTTTGAATGAATGGTTTACTATAATCTGGTAGTGCCAAAACTGTGGATGACACTAATGTTTGTTTTACTTTTACAAAAGCTTCCTCAGCATCTTTGTTCCATTCCAACACGGTTGACATTGAAATATTATCCTTGTACATCAAATCAGAAAGTGGACTAGTCAATTCTGCATAGCAGGGAATCCATGCCCTGCAGTAATTAGTCAGTCCAAGAAATGACATCATCTGCTTTTTGGTTTGTGGTTTTGGAGCGTGCAAAATTGCTTCCTTCCTGTCAGACAGGATCGTGCGCCCAGTGGCTGATAATTCATGTCCTAAATATTTTACTTTATCCCTACACAACTGAACTTTGTTTTTACTCACTTTGTGGCCATTATTAAATAAGAAACATAATAATGCTACTGTGTCAGTTATGCAATTTTCTCGTGTGTCAGAGGCAATCAAGATGTCATCAACATACACCAATAGTTGGCTATCTGCCGGTGGAACGAAATTGGCTAAACATGCTGACATGACTTGAGAATAAATAGTTGGACTTTCTGCGTAACCCTGCGGTAATCTGGTGAATGTATATCGTTGTCCTTTAAGGGTAAAAGCAAACCAGAATTGACTATCTGGGTGTACTGGCACAGAGAAAAATGCATTACTTATGTCAATTACTGAGAAACTATTAGAATTTGGTCTCAGCGAATTTAACAAGGTGTGTGGATCTGGGACACATGGTGCTCTTTTAATCACAGCAGCATTTACTGCCTGCAGATCTTGAATCATTCTCCACCCCACTGAGGGCGGAGCCTTTTTTACAGGAAATATGGGTGTGTTACATGGTGAATCTGGACATGGCACTATTACTCCTGCTGTTAATAAATCCTCTATTACTGGCCTGATTCCTTCAATTGCATCAGGTTTCAATGGATACTGTCTTACACATGGTCTGTATTCTGTTTTTGGTCTTATAACTACAGGTTGTGCATTTTTTATCAGTCCTACGTCTGAAGGACCTGTTGTCCACAATCCTGATGGTACCGAAGAGAGAAAATCATCTTCTTCAGGACTCAACTGAAACACTCAGGACTGTGAAGTGGACACATCAATGTGTGTTCCAGCTGTCAGCACCAATGAGACATTAACTGGCACTTTATACAATTTAGTTGATGGACTGAACTCCGTTCGTGGTCCAACTCTGCTCCAATCAGTAGCTGACAAAGCTGTTATGACTGTCAGTCCCAATTCTTGCCATTCTGTCAAATATGGCTTACAAAGTGACACATGCAAAGGCATACCTGTGAATCTCAATTTTAAAATGTCTTCAGTGGCACCTGTTACTGTTATGACAGCTGTTGAGTTGCCATCATGAATCAAATCGGTCATTGTCAGCTTCACAGGTGAAATGTTTTTCAATTTGTTTTCATAGTCACCATCCGGACCTGGAGGATCTTTATGCCACATTGTGACATGCAGGTCAGGTGGTGACATCTTTTGTTCAGGATTTTTTAGTAGGGCTGTCGCTTGCAAGACGACATCTTTACCCCATCCTGCAGCATCTTCTTCTGAAATGTCAAATGTATAGTAATAGTGGAATGTGGGGTCATCGCTTTCTTCTCTTACCATGTTAACGCCTCCTGTGCGTTCAACAACTAATTTCCCTTGTTCCACAATTATGGACAAGCCCAATGCAGTCAATCCGTCTCGTCCTAAAAGGTTAACTGGACATTGTGGCATGTTCAACACTGACATAGTACATGTCAGGCCAAATGGATCTGTCAACGTTATGGGTTTAGTGATAGGGACGTCTGATGTTTGTCCATTTGCAGAGCGAACCCTAAAAATTTCGTTGCTCAATTGATGGACAGGTATGTTGTCATTACATGTGGTTCTACATGCTCCTGTATCACAAAGGAATGTCACTGGTCGTCCATTTACCAACAAAGTCACTTCTGGTTTTGGTACCGGATTTCCCAGTAAGGCACACAGATCCATATCACAATCAGACTGCCTACCTGATGTGGAATCATGGATTATGGATTCTAGTCATTGTGGATACTGTGGCTGCGGAGGATTATTCCGTTGTGGAATTCCTCCTGCTGCTCCCTCAGTAGGTGGATTCGGACAATTTCTATACATATGTCCCTCTCTTCCACAGTTCCAACAAATCAGGGGACCACGTGGTGGCCCTCCCTGTCTGTGCTGCTGTTGTGGTTGCCATGGTCCTTGACGTTGTGGCTGTCCACCTTGTCTGTTTTGCCATGGCTTTTGGGGGCGTTTGCACTGCTTCTGCTGTCTTAAGTTACCCTGTTGGTAACATATTTCATCATTTCCGTGTGCTACATACACTCCTTTGTTGCTGTTTCCTGTCTTTTTCTGCTTTAAGACTCCTTCTGCATGACAGCAGTGTGTATGTGTTTCTTCCAATGTGCCTGTTGGCAGTCCAATCCAATGTTTCTGTATCCAAGCTTTTATATCCTTATTGGAATGTTGGATCAGAGCGTTTTTCAATTGTTGTTCATACACTGGTGTTCCTGGCAATATGCCACTATGGACCCTAAATACACTCTCAAATCTGCATCTAAACTCTGTCCATGGTTCTCCTTTCTGTGTTGTCCTGGTAATTTCAGTATAATTTATCTTTGGTCCTAACACACCTTTTGCACGTGTAATCATAGCTTCCACTCTTGTTTTCAAGACTGGATCATCATGTGGCAACGGTACGCCATCCTGGTCTGCAGGATTCCAGTCTCCGCGTATCTGACTCCATTTAGGGCCACATGCTTTCATCCACACCTGTTGGACTTCAGGTCCACTAAGGTGGTAAGAACTTCTAATGTTTTCTATATCCTGCATAAATCCCTCAATATCTACATGTGGCGATGGTATCATGTCGACTGCTGCTTTGATATCATCAGCATTCCATGTTCGATATACGAGCATGGTTGATCGATGTCCTGCTGTTCCTGCACGAGGATTTGGTACTTCTATCATAGGATAGGCACCTCCCTGGTCACTGTGTTCCACCATGGGAGGGGCTGTGGGCACTTTCGCTTGACTGCGTGTTTGTGGTTTTTCTGGTTTTTCACTTTTTACCTTAGGTTTTATTGCCAAATCATACTGTGGTGGCGGTATATCGTCATCCTCTGGTAGAGGAGATAAAGGTGTTGTTGTCACCGACGATCCAGCCGGCGGTGGTTGTTGAGGCTGTTCTGGTTCTCTGTACTGAATTATCACATCTTCTTCTGCCTTACCTACAGCTTTCTTTTTCCTTGCTTTCTCTAATCGTCGCTTCTCTGCTTCCTCCTCCCAAAATGCCACTAAATCTGCCCCTACTTTCTGCATCTTTTTCTCATCACCTTTATGTTCCTGTTCTAACTCCTTCTTTAGCTTCTGTATACTGATCAGGTTCAGTCGTCCGTCAAAGTCATGTTTATTTATCCAGGTCTCCAATTTCTTTGTTGCTTTTGGATTTTTTGCTTCCATAAATTTCCAGTCGTCAGTTGATAAATTTTCCTTATTTTTAGACGTCTTACCCCCCATTTTTATTATCCCTTGTTATAATTTGGACTTCAGACGGGGGCACACCTAGGGTGTTCTAAATCTGAAGTTTTCACACTTTGTTTGAACGTGACAATTAATTTGCCGTCGTGTGGTTGATTCCTTTCACCTCCCCGTAGGAAGCGGAATCACTTGCCTCCGCATCCACACACACGGTTGTCACCAACGTTGTCCAAAGTATTACACTTTCACACAGTTATTCTATTTACACTTACACAAAACACTATTTACACATAAAAACACTTTTTAATAACCGTACGCGTATTCTTAGGCCAGGGGAGCTCGCCCTCCCGTGAAATTTAACTAATGTCCTGCATTAGGGGACTCCGCCGTCCCTGCCAGATTTAACTGCCTTTTTACAGTGCACGTATTTCTACCCGGGATTTCCTTTACGTATTAAAACAGAGGAGTCCGTACCCTCCTTCCGGAATTTAACTACGGGCGTCCCTCGCAACCGTAGAGGAGTCCCGCCCTCCTCGCGGATTTAACGGCTTTGCATTAACAGACGATTCCACGCCATCGCTTACGGAGTTTAACTGTTTATGTGATCTGATCACCACTCACTCAGTACTGTTACAAAGAAATTCTACTCACTGACTCGACCTCCTGTCTGTCTTCTTCGGGAAAATCTCGTCAACCAGACGATGCCAACGGTGGTCGACAATTGCAGACACGATCAATCGATCGGACACGATCAATCGATCAGACACGATCAATCGATCGGACCTTGGCCAAGGATTTACGTCTGGACTTGACGACCTCCGCCGGACACCTCCGGTGTTGTTGAGATCCCGGACGTAGCCCCCAGTCAATGTTGGGTATTTCTCCTCAAACATTCTTAAAACCTTGATAAGACAAACAGAGTCAAGAACACCAGTGAGACAGAAAGTCCAAATTTATGACGCGCGGAGTGCAGTCAGCTGTACACCAAGCTACACTAAGTCTGGCCTGTGCTCCCGCTCTTTTTATTAGAGATGCCCTCATTACATCATAAAACTTGTCCTAAGGGGGGGGGGGGACAACCCGAGACAAGTTTCTTCCCGTAACATAAACACATACGTCAATAAGCGCAGCTGTAAGGAAAAACAGTTTCTTTCTTTTACTCTTATCGTCGAAGGTCAGCACATCTCGTTCGTCTGTTGCAGTTATCAGCTGTTGTGCATCTGCCTGGAGTGTCCTGGTCTTCACACTAAGCATCACATCACAACAGTCGAAAAACCTTCAGGTCTATTACTCCGAGTTCATGACTGACCCCGTCATGCTTCACTCCCAGTCGTTAGCGGCTACAAAAACAAGTTGTATAATAATAATAAGTACATCCAGCTCTTCATTCCCAGTTCAGATTGACCCCAGCATGCTAAAACAAGGTTGAATAACACGTACATTCTTAGGGTTACTTTTAAGACAGGTGCATAACAGCACAATAACGTTTTCATAAGAAAGAAGACAAAGGTACAAATGTTTAACAGTGATAACATATATATATATATATATATATATATAAAATCCTTAACAAATACGCTAGCTTAGCGCAGCTATTAGCTCTTAGTCGGTTTAGCATGGCGGCTTTTCCTGTCTCTCAAGCACTTTTATTCTCTGGGTGTGAAATGTTTAGTTATTCCTCAGCCTCCTTTAGCAGTAATGGTACTTGTAATAAATGTAGCTTATTCGTAGCTTTGGAAGCCAGGATGGGCGAATTGGAGACTCGGCTCCACACCGTGGAAAATTCTACAGCTAGCCAGGCGCCTGTAGTCGGTGCGGACCAAGGTAGCTTAGCCGCCGTTAGTTCCCTTCCAGCAGATCCCGAGCAGCCGGGAAAGCAGGCCGACTGGGTGACTGTGAGGAGGACGCGTAGTCCTAAACAGAAGCCCCGTGTACACGGCCAACCTGTTCACATTTCTAACCGTTTTTCCCCCACTCGGTGACACACCCGCCGAGGAACAAACTCTGATTATTGGCGACTCTGTTTTGAGAAATGTGAAGTTAGCGACACCAGCAACCATAGTCAATTGTCTTCCGGGGGCCAGAGCAGGCAACATTGAAGGAAATTTGAAACTACTGGCTAAGGCTAAGCGTAAATTTGGTAAAATTATAATTCACGTCGGCAGTAATGACACCCGGTTACGCCAATCGGAGGTCACTAAAATTAACATTGAATCGGTGTGTAACTTTGCAAAAACAATGTCGGACTCTGTAGTTTTCTCTGGGCCCCTCCCCAATCAGACTGGGAGTGACATGTTTAGCCGCATGTTCTCCTTGAATTGCTGGCTGTCTGAGTGGTGTCCAAAAAATGAGGTGGGCTTCATAGATAATTGGCAAAGCTTCTGGGGAAAACCTGGTCTTGTTAGGAGAGACGGCATCCATCCCACTTTGGATGGAGCAGCTCTCATTTCTAGAAATCTGGCCAATTTTCTTAAATCCTCCAAACCGTGACTATCAAGGGTTGGGACCAGGAAGCAGAGTTGTAGTCTTACACACCTCTCTGCAGCTTCTCTCCCCCTGCCATCCCCTCATTACCCCATCCCCGTAGAGACGGTGCCTGGTCCCAGACCACCAATAACCAGCAAAAATCTATTTAAGCATAAAAATTCAAAAAGAAAAAATAATATAGCACCTTCAACTGCACCACAGACTAAAACAGTTAAATGTGGTCTATTAAACATTAGGTCTCTCTCTTCTAAGTCCCTGTTAGTAAATGATATAAAATTGATCAACATATTGATTTATTCTGCCTTACAGAAACCTGGTTTACAGCAGGATGAATATGTTAGTTTAAATGAGTCAACACCCGAGTCACACTACTGTCAGAACGCTCGTAGCACGGGCCGGGGCGGAGGATTAGCAGCAATCTTCCATTTCCAGCTTATTAATTAATCAAAACCCAGACAGAGCTTTAAATTAATTTGAAAGCTTGACTCTTAGTCTTGTCCATCCAAATTGGAAGTCCCAAAACCAGTTTTATTTATTATCTATCGTCCACCTGGTCTTTACTGTGAGTTTCTCTGTGAATTTTCAGACCTTTTTGCCTGACGTAGTGCTTAGCTCAGATAAGATAATTATAGTGGGCGATTTTAACATCCACACAGATGCTGAGAATGACAGCCTCAACACTGCATTTAATCTATTATAGACTCTATTGGCTTTGCTCAAAAAGTAAATGAGTCCACCCACCACTTAATCATATCTTAGATCTGTTTCTGACATATGGTTTGGAAATTGAAGACCTTACCAGTCTTCCCTGAAAACCTCCCTTCTGTCTGATCATTTCTTAATAACATTTACATTTACTCTGATGGACTACCCAGCAGTGGGGAATAAGTTTCATTACAGTAGAAGTCTTTCAGAAAGCGCTGTAACTGGTTTAAGGATATGATTCCTTCTTTATGTTCTCCTAATGCCATATACCAACACAGTGCAGAGTAGCTACCTAACTCTGTGAGTGAGATAGAGTATCTCGTCAATAGTTTTACAACCTCATTGAAGACAACTTTGGATGCTGTAGCTCCTCTGAAAAAGAGAGCCTTAAATCAGAAGTGCCTGACTCCCTGGTATAACTCACAAACTCGCAGCTTAAAGCAGATAACCCGTAAGCTGGAGAGGAAACGGTTGTCTCATTAATTTAGAAGATCTTCACTAGCTGGAAAAAGAGTCTGTTGCTCTATAAAAAGCCCTCCGTAAAGCTAGGACATCTTCTACTCATCACTAATTGAATCAATCAATCAATCATCAATCAACTTTTTTCTTATATAGCGCCAAATCACAACAAACAGTTGCCCCAAGGCGCTCCATATTGCAAGGCAAGGCCATACAATAACCATGAAAAACCCAAACGGTCAAAACGACCCCCTATGAGCAAGCACTTGGCCACAGTGGGAAGGAAAAACTCCCTTTTAACAGGAAGAACCTCCAGCAGAACCAGGCTCAGGGAGGGGCAGTCTTCTGCTGAGACTGGTTGGGGCTGAGGGAAAGAACCAGGAAAAAGACATGCCGAGAAGGGGGGCAGAGATCGATCACTAATGATTAAATGCAGAGTGATGCATACGGAGCAAAAAAGAAAGAAACAGTGCATCATGGGAACCCCCCACAGTCTACGTCTAAAGCAACATAACCAAGGGATGGTCCAGGGTCACCCGATCCAGCCCTAACTATAAGCCTTAGCGAAAAGGAAAGTTTTAAGCCTAATCTTAAAAGTAGAGAGGGTATCTGTCTCCCTGATCTGAATTGGGAGCTGGTTCCACAGGAGAGGAGCCTGAAAGCTAAAGGCTCTGCCTCCCATTCTACTCTTACAAACCCTAGGAACTACAAGTAAGCCCGCAGTCTGAGAGCGAAGCGCTCTAATGGGGTAATATGGTACTACGAGGTCCCTAAGATAGGATGGGACCTGATTATTCAAAACCTTATAAGTAAGAAGAAGAATTTTAAATTCTATTCTAGAATTAACAGGAAGCCAATGAAGAGAGGCCAACACGGGTGAGATATGCTCTCTCCTGCTAGTCCCCGTCAGTACTCTAGCTGCAGCATTCTGAACCAACTGAAGGCTTTTTAGGGAACTTTTAGGACAACCTGATAATAATGAATTACAATAGTCCGCCTAGAGGAAATAAATGCATGAATTAGTTTTTCAGCATCACTCTGAGACAAGACCTTTCTGATTTTAGAGATATTGCGTAAATGCAAAAAGGCAGTCCTACATATTTGTTTAATATGCGCTTTGAATGACATATCCTGATCAAAAATAACTCCAAGATTTCTCACAGTATTACTAGAGATCAGGGAAATGCCATCCAGAGTAACGATCTGGTTAGACACCATGCTTCTAAGATTTGTGGGGCCAAGTACAATAACTTCAGTTTTATCTGAGTTTAAAAGCAGGAAATTAGAGGTCATCCATGTCTTTATGTCTGTAAGACAATCCTGCAGTTTAGCTAATTGGTGTGTATCCTCTGGCTTCATGGATAGATAAAGCTGGGTATCATCTGCGTAACAATGAAAATTTAAGCAATACCGTCTAATAATACTGCCCAAGGAAGCATGTATAAAGTGAATAAAATTGGTCCTAGCACAGAACCTTGTGGAACTCCATAATTAACTTTAGTCTGTGAAGAAGATTCCCCATTTACATGAACAAACTGTAATCTATTAGACAAATATGATTCAAACCACCGCAGCGCAGTGCCTTTAATACCTATGACATGCTCTAATCTCTGTAATAAAATTTTATGGTCAACAGTATCAAAAGCAGCACTGAGGTCCAACAGAACAAGCACAGAGATAAGTCCACGGTCCGAAGCCATAAGAAGATCATTTGTAACCTTCACTAATGCTGTTTCTGTACTATGTAATTCTAAAACCTGACTGAAACTCTTCAAATAGACCATTCCTCTGCAGGTGATCAGTTAGCTGTTTTACAACTACCCTCTCAAGAATCTTTGAGAGAAAAGGAAGGTTGGAGATTGGCCTATAATTAGCTAAGATAGCTGGGTCAAGTGATGGCTTTTTAAGTAATGGTTTAATTACTGCCACCTTAAAGGCCTGTGGTACATAACCAACTAACAAAGATAGATTGATCATATTTAAGATTGAAGCATTAAATAATGGTAGGACTTCCTTGAGCAGCCTGGCAGGAATGGGGTCTAATAAGCATGTTGATGGTTTGGATGAAGTAACTAATGAAAATAACTCAGACAGAACAATCGGAGAGAAAGAGTCTAACCAAATACCGGCATCACTGAAAGCAGCCAAAGATAACGATACATCTTTGGGATGGTTATGAGTAATTTTTTCTCTAATAGTCAAAATTTTGTTAGCAAAGAAAGTCATGAAGATCACTAGTTAAAGTTAATGGAATACTCAGCTCAATAGAGCTCTGACTCTTTGTCAGCCTGGCTACAGTGCTGAAAAGAAACCTGGGGTTGTTCTTATTTTCTTCAATTAGTGATGAGTAGAAAGATGTCCTAGCTTCAGGGAGGGCTTTCTTATAGAGCAACAAACTCTTTGAAGAAGAAGAAATGAAGAAAATAAGAACCCCAGGTTTCTTTTCAGCACTGTAGCCAGGCTGACAAAGAGTCAGAGCTCTATTGAGCTGAGTATTCCATTAACTTTAACTAGTAATGACTTCATGACTTTCTTTGCTAACAAAATTTTAACTATTAGAGAAAATTACTCATAACCATCCCAAAGACGTATCGTTATCTTTGGCTGCTTTCAGTGATGCCGGTATTTGGTTAGACTCTTTCTCTCCGATTGTTCTGTCTGAGTTATTTTCATTAGTTACTTCATCCAAACCATCAACATGTTTATTAGACCCCATTCCTACCAGGCTGCTCAAGGAAGCCCTACCATTATTTATGCTTCGATCTTAAATATGATCAATCTATCTTTGTTAGTTGGCTATGTACCACAGGCTTTTAAGGTGGCAGTAATTAAACCATTACTTAAAAAGCCATCACTTGACCCAGCTATCTTAGCTAATTATAGGCCAATCTCCAACCTTCCTTTTCTCTCAAAAATTTTGAAAGGGTAGTTGTAAAACAGCTAACTGATCATCTGCAGAGGAATGGTCTATTTGAAGAGTTTCAGTCAGGTTTTAGAATTCATCATAGTACAGAAACAGCATTAGTGAAGGTTACAAATGATCTTCTTATGGCCTCGGACAGTGGACTCATCTCTGTGCTTGTTCTGTTAGACCTCAGTGCTGTTTGATACTGTTGACCATAAAATTTTATTACAGAGATTAGAGCATGCCATAGGTATTAAAGGCACTGCGCTGCGGTGGTTTGAATCATATTTGTCTAATAGATTACAGTTTGTTCATGTAAATGGGGAATCTTCTTCACAGACTAAAGTTAATTATGGAGTTCCACAAGGTTCTGTGCTAGGACCAATTTTATTCACTTTATACATGCTTCCCTTAGGCAGTATTATTAGACGGTATTGCTTAAATTTTCATTGTTACGCAGATGATACCCAGCTTTATCTATCCATGAAGCCAAGAGGACACACACAATTAGCTAAACTGCAGGATTGTCTTACCGACTAAAGACATGGATGACCTCTAATTCCTGCTTTTAAACTCAGATAAAACTGAAGTTATTGTACTTGGCCCCACAAATCTTAGAAACATGGTGTCTAACCAGATCCTACTCTGGATGGCATTACCCTGACCTCTAGTAATACTGTGAGAAATCTTGGAGTCATTTTGATCCGGATATGTCATTCAAAGCGCATATTAAACAAATATGTAGGACTGCTTTTTTGCATTTACGCAATATCTCTAAAATTAGAAAGGTCTTGTCTCAGAGTGATGCTGAAAAACTATTCATGCATTATTTCCTCTAGGCTGGACTATGTAATTCATTATTATCAGGTTGTCCTAAAAGTTCCCTAAAAAGCCTTCAGTTAATTCAAAATGCTGCAGCTAGAGTACTAACGGGGACTAGAGGAGAGAACATATCTCACCCATATTGGCCTCTCTTCATTGGCTTCTGTAATTCTAGAATAGAATTTAAAATTCTTTCTTACTTATAAGGTTTTGAATAATCAGGTCCCATCTTATCTTAGGACCTCGTAGTACCATATCACCCCAATAGAGTGCTTCGCTCTCAGACTGCAGGCTTACTTGTAGTTCCTAGGGTTTGTAGAGTAGAATGGGAGGCAGAGCCTTCAGCTTTCAGGCTCCTCTCCTGTGGAACCAGCTCCCAATTCAGATCAGGGAGACAGACACCCTCTCTACTTTTAAGATTAGGCTTAAAACTTTCCTTTTTGCTAAAGCTTATAGTTAGGGCTGGATCAGGTGACCCTGAACCATCCCTTAGTTATGCTGCTATAGACGTAGACTGCTGGGGGGTTCCCATGATGCACTGTTTCTTTTCTTTTTGCACCACTCTGCATTTAATCATTAGTGATCGATCTCTGCTCCCCTCCACAGCATGTCTTTTTCCTGGTTCTCTCCCTCAGCCCCAACCAGTCCCAGCAGAAGACTGCCCCTCCCTAAGCCTGGTTCTGCTGGAGGTTTCTTCCTGTTAAAAGGGAGTTTTTCCTTCCCACTGTAGCCAAGTGCTTGCTCACAGGGGGTCGTTTTGACCGTTGGGGTTTTACATAATTATTGTATAGCCTTGCCTTACAATATAAGGCGCCTTGGGGCAACTGTTTGTTGTGATTTGGCGCTATATAAAACAAAATAGATTGCTTGATTGATTCCTACCAGGCTGCTCAAGGAAGCCCTACCATTAATTAATGCTTCAATCTTAAATATGATCAATCTGTCTTTATTATTTGGCTATGTACCACAGGCTTTTAAGGTGGCAGTAATTAAACCATTACTTAAAAAGCCATCACTTGACCCAGCTATCTTAGCTAATTATAGGCCAATCTCCAACCTTCCTTTTCTCTCAAAAGTCTTGAAAGGGTAGTTGTAAAACAGCTAACTGATCATCTGCAGAGGAATGGTCTATTTGAAGAGTTTCAGTCAGGTTTTAGAATTCATCATAGTACAGAAACAGCATTAGTGAAGGTTACAAATGATCTTCTTATGGCCTCAGACAGTGGACTCATCTCTGTGCTTGTTCTGTTAGACCTCAGTGCTGCTTTTGATACTGTTGACCATAAAATTTTATTACAGATTAGAGCATGCCATAGGAATTAAAGGCACTGCGCTGCGGTGGTTTGAATCATATTATCTAATAGATTACAATTTGATTACAATTACAATTACAACTCAGCAGAAGACTGCCCCTCCCTGAGCCTGGTTCTGCTGGAGGTTTCTTCCTGTTAAAAGGGAGTTTTTCCTTCCCACTGTGGCCAAGTGCTTGCTCATAGGGGGTCGTTTTGACCGTTGGGGTTTTTCATAATTATTGTATGGCCTTGCCTTACAATATCGAGCGCCTTGGGGCAACTGTTTGTTGTGATTTGGCGCTATATAAGAAAAAAGTTGATTGATTGATTGATTGTTCATGTAAATGGGGAATCTTCTTCACAGACTAAGGTTAATTATGGAGTTCCACAAGGTTCTATGCTAGGACCAATTTTATTCATTTTATACATGTTTCCCTTAGGCAGTATTATTAGACGCATTGCTTAAATTTTCATTGTTACGCAGATGATACCCAGCTTTATCTATCCATGAAGCCAGAGGACACACACCAATTAGCTAAACTGCAGGATTGTCTTAAAGACATAAAGACATGGATGACCTCTAATTTCCTGCTTTTAAACTCAGATAAAACTGAAGTTATTGTACTTGGCCCACAAATCTTAGAAACATGGTATCTAACCAGATCCTTACTCTGGATGGCATTACCCTGACCTCTAGTAATCTGTGAGAAATCTTGGAGTCATTTTTGATCAGGATATGTCATTCAATGCGCATATTAAACAAATATGTAGGACTGCTTTTTTGCATTTGCGCAATATCTCTAAAATTAGAAAGGTCTTGTCTCAGAGTGATGCTGAAAAACTAATTCATGCATTTATTTCCTCTAGGCTGGACTATTGTAGTTCATTATTATCAGGTTGTCCTAAAGGTTCCCTGAAAAGCCTTCAGTTAATTCAAAATGCTGCAGCTAGAGTACTGACGGGGACTAGAAGGAGAGAGCATATCTCACCCATATTGGCCTCTCTTCATCTACTTCCCGTTAATTCTAGAATAGAATTAAAATTCTTCTTATTAATTTTCTTATTAGTTCTTATAGGTTTTGAATAATCAGGTCCCATCTTATCTTAGGGACCTCATTGTACCATATCACCCCAATAGAGCGCTTCGCTCTCAGACTGCAGGCTTACTTGTAGTTCCTAGGGTTTTTAAGAGTAGAATGGGAGGCAGAGGCTTCAGCTTTCAGGCTCCTCTCCTCTGGAACCAGCTCCCAATTCAGATCAGGGAGACAGACACCCTCTCTACTTTTAAGATTAGGCTTAAAACTTTCCTTTTTGCTAAAGCTTATAGTTAGGGCTGGATCAGGTGACCCTGAACCATCCCTTAGTTATGCTGCTATAGACTTAGACTGCTGGGGGGTTCCCATGATGCACTGAGTGTTTCTTTCTCTTTTTGCTCTGTATGCACCACTCTGCATTTAATCATTAGTGATTGATCTCTGCTCTCTTCCACAGCATGTCTTTTTCCTGGTTCTCTCCCTCAGCCCCAACCAGTCCCAGCAGAAGACTGCCCCTCCCTGAGCCTGGTTCTGCTGGAGGTTTCTTCCTGTTAAAAGGGAGTTTTTCCTTCCCACTGTCGACAAGTGCTTGCTCACAGGGGGTCGTTTTGACCGTTGGGGGTTTTCCGTAATTATTGTATGGCCTTGCCTTACAATATAAAGCACCTTGGCGCAACTGTTTGTTGTGATTTGGTGCTATATAAATAAAATTGATTTGATTTGTTTCATGCCATGACAGGCTGTGATGTCACATCTGCACTGTATGGCATTGGCAAGAAGACTGCTTGGAATGCCTGGAAAGGCCTTCCACAGGTCACTGAGACCTTTGTGGCTCTGATGCAAGACCCTGCGTGTCTCAGCATCAATTCCCCTCACATGCAGCCGCTAGAGCCCTGGGTTGTTTGCATGTACTGCAAAGACAGTGAAGCAGTTTCCCTGAATGCAGCAAGGAGGCAGATGTTTACAAGTGGACTGAAAGATCTTGACTCCATCCCTCTTACCAAGAATGCATTTTTCCAACATGCAAAGCAGGCACTGCTCTGTGCAGCTGTCATCTGGAAGCAGTCTCTCAGTCAGACTCCTCAGCTTCCATCTCCTGCCGACTGGCACTGGACCTGGAATGCTAGAACGAAGGAGTGGGTGCCGTACTGGACGAACCTGCCAAAGGTGAACCAAGCATGCTCTCTCTTACTGCACTGTGCATGGGCAGTCGCTTGCAGAGGCAACTGCAAGTGCAGTAAAGCTGGCCTTTGCTGCACTTCATTGTGCAAATGTCAGGGAAGCTGCACAAACAGCAACCCATAAGTCCAGAATCTAAGTTACCAAAGCTTGTCACCAGTTCAGTGGAAACATGCATTACACAGAATGAATGGAAGTTCTGAAACTCAAATCTAGTATCTATTTTTAGGAATTTGCTGCTCAGTTCTCTGTTGACATTGATTTTATATTTTCCATAAAGTAGGTTTACTGGTCGAACACCCAAAGGAACCGAGTAATTCCAGTACTCATGCATGCATCAGGATTGGAATCTCAGATGGGAAATGTTTATGTACTCATGTATTTGCTACAAATAAGCTGATACACAAATTTCTAATGATGATGCCTATTGTCTACTGGAAGGTTGAAGTTTTGTTCTAGGAAGTAGTATGTAAGAGTTACCATAAAGCGTTGTTCTGTTGGTTATAGTTTGATTGTACTACTAGTCAATAAGCAGATACCACAATGACACTGTCGTAATGATGATGGCTAATGTCTGCTTGCGAAGGTTGAAGATATGTTTCTATAGTATGTAAGGTACCAGTACCTGTTGTTCTTTTGGTCTTGTTTGTTGATAATAGTCAATAAGTCTGTTGTTGTCCAAACTAGCCTGGGACATGTACATGTATATAGTTTTGCATTGATTGTAGTTTAAGAAGTTCTTTATTTAAATATTTATCCAAGAGAAGTTGAAAAGTGACCTTGTCTCTCAAATGACAGTGGAACTTATAGTTTACACCGTGCAGCTGCTGTGAGTCAAACTTGGCTAAGATTCCAAAAGTCACATTTCTCTCACTCCAAAATGCTTAATACTGTGTATTGCAAATTAATATGGAACAAAAACAACCAAGACATGATCTCACACTCATATTTGACTTTGCCAAGGCAATAAAAATAAGAAATTTGGCTGAAATTTTCAGTTTAGCTTTATATAAACACCAGAAACGTACTTGTCATCCCCAAAAATGTTGAAAAAGAGGTATTACACTTTAAATTGTATCAAGTAGTTACCAAGGTATGATGTTTTTCCTATTTTGAGGCGGCCATTTTAGATTTTGCGTATACCGGACACCAGGGGGCAGCGCCACTTTGTATGCGGTGGTTTTTGAAATGTACCGAGCCATATCTACCACCCTGCCAAATTATAAAAACTTGTCACTGTCATGAGCGGAAGCAATAACGTGACTACCATGTAGGTTGTACTGAATAGAACTCCCCGTTTATTCTGAACGTGACCCTGTGACGTCATACATAAGAGCCACTACGGTGGCCCACACGTTCACATATCATCACATTTCCCCCTTTTAAGTTAAAGACCCCCATTAACTACCCTAGACAGAACATGTACAATTTCATATAAACTAGGATTTTGGGGTAGACTGCCCGCCATCCAAAGCAACGTAGGGATTTATTCTGCCCTCAATAGTTGCTGTTCCTATCACTCAAAACAGTTCAAAGAGTCACTGGGTGTTTAACTTTGGCAACAGCCATGCAGTCCATGTCCATAGTCTCGTGCTATGGCAGAAGAATGCATCGTTCATTATAACTCATAATAACTCATAACTGTCGGCATGAAAATTGTTAAACCTCATCAATAACATATGAATACTGTCAGTTGATAATAAAACTTAAAATAGCAAATCGTGTTGTTGTTTCGCACTACATCTGATACATTCCCCCCCCCTTTTATTTATTTATTTTTTTCAAAACGCGTTCCCTCTGTTTTTTTTTTCCCAAAGTATTATAACAAAGCAGGCCTAACTAAGTGTCTCTACACCTGCATGGAAGTCTGACATCACGGCCCCTGGAAGTCACCTGTACCCTGCTCTGTGCTGGTGTATGCGGGGTTGCATGCCCCACAGCTCGTTCTGGGGCCCTCTGGTCTGGTGGCTTGTCACTGTGCGCTGGACTGGCTGCAGGTGAAGGTCTACCTGGCGGCGGTGTTGGTTCCTCAACTGGTGGCTCTCGTTGGTCAGATGAATCCAAAGACTCTGGCCCGGCTTGTAGATGTCGCCGATTGCGATGCAGCACTGCACCGCCGTCCGTCTTCACCAGGTACGACCAGGGCTCTTTGCACCGGCCAATGATTTTGGCAGGAGATTTCCACCCCTTCTCTCCATCGATCTTGACCCTGACGTCCTGGCCCTGATGAAGCGTTGGAAGATGACGAGCAGAGTGGCGGCGGTCATAGTAGAACTGGTACGATGACTTTGTCTGTGCCTCTTTCTCATGAACCTGTTGTTTGTCAACAGGTGCAGGCTGTAGCTTCTCTTCCAACATAGGAAGTGTAGTTCTGATGCATCTTCCAGTCATGAGCTGAGCTGGGCTCACGCTGGTTGCTGCACTGGGGGTTGCTCTGTAACATAGCAGAGCAAGATGTGGATCAGGCTGCTTCAGGATGTGCTTGGCCGTTGAACGGCCCGTTCCGCTGCACCGTTTGCTTGGGGATAGTGAGGGCTAGTTGTAGTATGAACAAAGCCATACTTCTCACTAAAGTCTTTGAACTCGCCAGATGTAAATTGTGTGCCATTGTCACTCACCAGTTTGAGCGGTATCCCCCATCTCACGACATGGCCTTGAGCCTATTGATGACCTGGGTACTAGATGTCGAAGTGAGGTGAGCTATCTCAATGTCTCTGGAGTAGTAATCTGTCACTATGAGGTAGGTCTGTTTCTCTAGTTCACAGAGATCTGCTGCTATGCGCTGCCAAGGGCCCTCTGGAAGAGCTGTGGTGAGTAATGGTTCCTGTCACTGAGTGGGCCTGTTTTGGATGCAGAATTGGCATGTTGACACTTTCTGGGTTATCTCGCTGCGATGCGTGGCCACCACACTGACATCCTTGCTCATGCACGGCACCTTGTGAGGCCCTGGTGGCCTCCGTGAATCTGCTCCAGTATGGCAGGTCTCAGGGCAGCAGGGATGACGATCCTGTCCTGACATCACCAGCCCATCTGTTTCAGAGAGATGTGCCCCGAGAGCAGTAAGGCAGCAGGGATGGCAGCACTCGTGACCTGGGTGGCCACCCATTTCTGAGGAAGGCGACAATCTCTGGCAGCTCACTGTCTTGCTGAGTGGCTGTGCGGATCTCACTGAGCCTCTGTGATGAGACTGGGGCATTTGCAACAACTGACTCAACATAGGCCTGTACCTCCTGCTCCAGCTCTCCATCGCTCACCTCGGACAAGGGCCGTCTGGAAAGTGTGTCAGCGACAACAAGCTGTTTCCCCGGGATGTGTTCAGCCACCACATTGAAACGGAGAAGGCGCATGAGGAGCCTCTGACACCTGGAGGAGCCTTGTCTAAGTCGTAAGTATTTATAAGTGGCAAGAGAGGTTTGTGGTCTGTGTGTACGTGGAAGCTGGCCATATTGTATGTAGCGGGCGAACCTCTCACAGGCCCACACACATGCCAGGCACTCCTTTTCAATCTGTGAGTACCTTTTTCTGCCTCAGAGTGTATGGGAACAGAATGCCACTGGCTTCAACTCACCCCCATGTTCTTGCATCAGCGCAGCACCTAGGCCATAGCTGCTCGCATCTGCACTTACTACAGTCTTTCTGTCAGCTTCGTAGTATGCCAGGGCAGGGGCTGACACCAACTGGCTTTGATGCACTGAAACACTCTTTCTTGTGCCTCACCCCAACCCAGTCATTCTCTCTCTTCAGCAGGTCTGTGATCGGATGCAGCTTTGTGGAGAGCTGGCAGGAACCTCCCGACGTAATTGATGAGCCCCAGGACTTGACGCAGCCCTCGACATTTGTTGGACTGGCCATCTCTGTGATTGCATTCACCTTGCTGGGTCTGGCCTCGGCCCCTTCGCGCTGATGAGGTGGCCAAAGTACTGAATTTCTGGTTTGCCAAAGGACATTGGTTTTGTCCAGCTTCAGTCCACTGTCTCTAGTCTGTAGGACTGCAGTCAGGCGACGATCATGCTCTTCAGTTGTGGCTCCATATACAAGGATGTCATCCCATTCATCACTACGACCACCCCCTCGTGATCCTTAAGCAGAGTGGACGTGTTCTTAAAATCATAGAGGGATATGCTTTGCAAATTTAATACCCATTACAACATTGGATGTTGGTGAAATTGAGGATGGCCCAATGGTTGTCCCAGCAATATCAAAGATTGTGTGTCTGCTACCTACAATGCACGTAGAATGTCTCAAATCTAAACCTACTTCTAGGCATCTTATATCTGCTACTCTGGAACCCCCTAAACCCAAACCGTTCAACTGTCAACCCCACTGAGGTCCTTAGTCTGGGTCTCATGAACATAAGATCACTATCCTCAAAATCATTGTTAATCTAATTATTGATCATCAGTTAGATATGATTGGGTTATGTGAAACCTGGCTTAAACCTACAGCTGTCCTCCCCTTAAATGAGGCCTGCACACCAGCATACACATTTAGTCACGTCCCTTGTGTTGCAGAGCAAGGTGGGGATGTTGCTCTTATTTATAAATCTAGGTTTAACTTAATAGCTGTTGAGGGTCACAATATAACTCATTTGAGCATCTGATTGTCCGCTCTGCTCAGGATATTACGCATTGCCAAAGTCAGAAGAAAAAAATCAGCCATAGTACTTTGTCACTGTATATAGGCCTCCTGGCCCATGTTCTGAATTCTTAGATGAATTTGGTGCGTTCATCTCTAACTTGTCAACAAGTCAAATCAAATCAAATCAATTTTATTTATATAGCGCCAAATCACAACAAACAGTTGCCCCAAGGCGCTTTATATTGTAAGACAAAAGCCATACAATAATTACAGAAAAACCCCAACAGTCAAAACGACCCCCTTATGAGCAAGCACGTGGTGACAGTGGTAAGGGAAAAACTCCCTTTTAACAGGAATAAACCTCCAGCAGAACCAGGCTCAGGGAGGGGCAGTCTTCTGCTGGGACTGGTTGGGGCTGAGGGAGAGAACCAGGAAAAAGACATGCTGTGGAGGGGAGCAGAGATCGATCACTAATGATTAAATGCAGAGTGATGCATACAGAGCAAAAAGAGAAAGAAACACTCAGTGCATCATGGGAACCCCCCAGCAGTCTAAGTCTATAGCAGCATAACTAAGGGATGGTTCAGGGTCACCTGATCCAGCCCTAACTATAAGCTTTAGCAAAAAGGAAAGTTTTAAGCTTAATCTTAAAAGTAGAGGGGGTGTCTGTCTCCCTAATCCGAATTGAGAGCTGGTTCCACAGGAGAGGAGCCTGAAAGCTGAAGGCTCTGCCTCCCATTCTACTCTTACAAACCCTAGGAACTACAAGTAAGCCTGTAGTCTGAGAGCGAAGTGCTCTATTGGGGTGATATGGTACTATGAGGTCCCTAAGATAAGATGGTAGCATGAGTGAAATCCCTGAGGTAATAGCATATGTCATTTAAATATGCACGTGTTAAATATGCCTCCCAGATTTGGCTAAAAAAAAATAAGCCGTGCAATCTTGTCCAGTTCTCTGTCATTAAGGACTGTGGTAGGACGCATATGAGTGGGAAGGAGAGACTGTCTCTTGATACACATGATAAGGAGGTTGGAACTCCCGAGGACACGACATGGGTCCTGACAGAGGTTCAGGGCGCAATTCCTTGCGGTCTGTGGTGGCGAACATTTGAGTTCCTTTTTCCCACATGACTCTTTGTTCAGGTTTCCCGGTGGTTGGGAGTTTAAATGGCACTGAGGCGCTCATTTTGTTCTTGAGTATCGGCTAAAAGAGCTTGTGTATCTTTCAGACGTCTCAGCACCAGACGATTCTTCAGCTTTTCAGACTCCAAAATGTCTTCATGCTTTCCAGCACGACTCTTCAGTGTTTTAAGCTCAACGTACGCCTGTTGGAGTAAATCATGAGCTTCTCTTTGTTCCAGATGCGTGGAACTGAGTTAAATTTGTAACTCCTCAATTTCATGGTCAAGTTCCTGAAGGGTTTCTTTCAGGAGTAAGGCTTTGTCTTCAGCTCCGGTGTCAGATGCGGTATCTAATTCATTGGGCTGATCTGGGGAAGCCTCCAGTTCTTCCAATTTTTCCTCAGCAAGGGTCAAAGACTGTTGTCTTTCTTCTAACTGCTGTCTCAGGAGTTTATTCTTCTTGCGCAATTCTGCGTTTTGTTTTTTCTGCCTTTTTAGAGAAAGAACTGATTTCTCCATGAGTGATTCTGCAGGTTTGAGCTTCAGGGCTGTGCATGGGTGCAATTTATTGGGGGATAGGGGGGACATGTACCCCTCCACCTTTTCAACCAGGGGGGACAGAATATGGTATGCCCCCCCCCCACCTTCTGACATATATGTGTGTACTTGAAACATGCTGCCAGTCTTATGTGCAAACCATGTCAGTCTTATGTGCAAACCATGTCAGTCTTATGTGCAAAACCATGTCAGAATAGTATCTTTTTTTCTGCAAGTTTGTATTTTTGCAGCATTGACTTGTTTCCAACACCTGTTTCTTGTTTGTCACATTCGGAATTTTCTGGGACTGCATTTGCCCAGATTTGAATCCAAAAATAGTTGCCTCTAGGGACTAGTGTCTACACATAAGTATCAATGGACCATACTAATGTACTGAATGCTGAAAGTTAGAAAAGGAAATCAGAAAAGCTATCTGGGACCTCAGAAAGCCCATCTGCAATTATTGCTTGATCTCCAAAATCAGTCTATGCAAGTGAAATTATGTTCAGTATGAGTGTTGTATTAGTGCCACTTCGAAAATTAACTTCATAAGTAATTTATCCTAAACTTATAATCTGTTGTTTTTTCAAACTTATGCAAAAACAAATCTTGAGAAAAAAATACAGTATGTGATAGTTAATAATTATTAAGAGCCTGTTCGTTCATATTTATAAATACATTTTACCACATTGCAGTTGTTTTTTTTTAATGAGAACTCAACCTATCATTCTTTTTGAGTTCTACACATGTGGTGATACCTTATTTACACCAGGATGTTAATAAAATCAGTGCTGGCTATTCTCAGAATAAAGTACGTATATCCACAGTTTCAAATTGTATAAATCAAATGGTGTCCACTTTATGGTCTCAAACATTAAAATTACTGTTCTGGGTGCTCAGAATGCATCTGAGCCTATCTAGAAACCATTGGCTTCTGGGGGCCGCTTTAGGCCCCCAGACCCCCGGCCTATGGGCTTCGGCCCTGCGGGCCTCGCACTTTGCCCCCCCCCCCCAATTTCTAGTTCTAAATTGTACCCTTGGGGCTCTGGCAATGGCTAACTTCCCTAGCACTGTAGCCAGGTTTTTCTTTTCCACATTTGCTGCTAATGTCTGACTGATGAGTTCAGACATTTCAGCAACTATGCCTTCGTGTGTGGCTCGTTGCATGTTGTGCAAGTAGTCAGGCAATATTTCGGCGGTCAGGTCGGATAAGACTCTAATAGCGGGAGGGAACCTGTCAGGATTTCCAAATATTGTGCACTTGGTGACAAGTTTTTATAATTTGGCAAGGTGGTAGATTATGACTCAGTACATTTCAAAAAACACCGCATAGAATGTGACACTGCCCCCTGGTGCTTGGTATGTGCAAAATCCAAGATGGCCGCCCCAAAAGGAAAATGTCATATCTAAGTTACTGTTTGGTGTAAATTAATGTGCAATACCTCTTTTTCAGCATTTTTTATGATGACCAATGTGTTTTTGATGTTTTTTGAAGCTAGATTGTAAATTTCAACACCAAAATTCATTTTTATTGCCACAGCAGGATTTTAAATAAATGGCGGAAAATGAACGGTGTCTACATTTTTGAAACAGGCCTTTTTTGATTTTCAGTAAACCTAATCTATAATTTTATGGCACATTTGGAGGAGACTGGCCTGAGGTCTAGGCCTCATCATGATAATTCTGGAATATTCCACACATTCATGCAGTGAATTGCAGGCCAGGGTGCTTTCAATGCATAACTATATCAACACCAACTCTGCAGAGCCAGGTCACAGAATGCACAAGAGTTGATGCAGTCTGGGACACTTACAAAGAATCAAGTCTGAAGTCCCAGACACGCGGGACGCAGGGCCATGGTCAGAGAACTAGAGTCTCTCCAAACATTCCATTACCAAAGGGTACCCAGTGGCAGAAATTCATCCAGAACAGCCACAACAAGGAGGAATTCTTCCACTTTGTGAGCGAAGAACTTCAGAAATGCACATCCACACCTGATCCAGCATTCCACCTGATCACGACAAAGGGTGAGCTGGTACTGACAAACAAGCAGGCTGACCTCAGCAGCTTGTCTCCATGCCAGCAGGAGGAGGCAGATACCTGCATGATGCTGCATCTTCACAATGCTGCCCAGCAAGGCCACACCAAAGCCTTCTTGAGAAGGAATCAATTTTATTTATATAGCGCCAAATCACAACAAACAGTTGCCCCAAGGTGCTTTATATTGTAAGGCAAAAGCCATACAATAAAATGACTGGGAATAATGACTAAACAGTGATGTCATGGTGCTGGTCATTAGCCTCTTCAATGAGCTTGGTCTGGCTGAGCTGTGGATTGGCTTTGGGCTTGGCAAAGCATACAAAGATATCCCAGTCCATTCAGTGGCAGGTATTCTGGGTCCTCGACAGGCTACAGCTCTTCCACTGTTTGGTGGATCATTTCGGCTCTTGCTTGCCTCTACTGGTGGTTGGCTCTCATTGCGGTATTGTATCACTTCCTGTTCCGGAGCACAGCAGTGTTTTGCTGTATCTGTTATGTTTAATCTGCGCAGTTAGATTGATCTAGATAACGATTTGTTTCACAGTGTAATCTTCACGTGCCTTAACTAAAGCACTCCCTCTGCTGAATCACCTCTAAATTATTTACACATTATTCACTTTGTGTGTTTTTAGGAATACTGTTGGGTATTTTCTCCTCCAAACATTCTTAAAACCTTGATAAGACAAACAGAGTCAAGAAACACCAGTGAGACAGAAAGTCAAATTTATGACGCGCGGAGTGCAGTCAGGCTGTACACCAAGGCTACACTAAAGTTGGCCTGTGCTCCCGCTCTTTTATTAGAGATCCCTCATACATCATAAAACTTGTCCTAAGGGGGGGGGGGGACAACGCGAGACAAGTTTCTTCCCTGTAACATACACATACGTCAATAAGCGCAGCTGTAAGGAAAAACAGTTTCTTCTTTTACTCTTATCGTCGAAGGTCAGCACATCTCGTTCGTCTGTGCAGTTATCAGCTGTTGTGCATCTGCCTGGAGTGTCCTGGTCTTCACACTAAGCATCCACATCACAACAGTCAAAACAACCTTCAGGTCTATTACTCCCAGTTCATGACTGACCCCGTCATGCTTCACTCCCAGTCGTTAGCGGCTACAAAACAAGTTGTATAATAATACTACGTAATCCAGCTCTTCATTCCCGTCAGATTGACCCCAGCATGCTTAAAACAAGGTTGAAGAACAGTACATTCTTAGGGTACTTTTAAGACAGGTGCATAACAGCACAATAACGTTTTCATAAGAAAGAAGACAAAGGTACAAAGTTTAACAGTGATAAATATATATATATAATATATATAATAAATCCTTTACACATTTCCCACCTGTTTATCGCCTGTTTTAAACATATAGTAGTAGTTATACCTAACTTCAGCACTTCTTTCTGAGATTTTCACTAAGAGGTTCCTCATGGTACGTAAAGCATCTATTTCAGTGTTTGAGCTGCTACTATTTTTTCAGTTTACATTCATGAACAGACCCAATCGATAATTCAGTGTTTCAATCATACATGAAATTTTTTTTTTTTTTTTTCTTTCCCCACTCCTATCAGGGAAAATGAATGTGTATTTATCTCCTACAGACCACAATTTTTTTGGTCCTTGGTACATCCGAGCCCCACATGTGATCATGTGGTAACACATCTGGGTATATCAATCTCCTCAGTCTGCTGCTGCCATTCTTCTCTGTGGAGGGTCCTTGGCACTACCAATCTGTATGGTCAGTCACCTGGTAGGTGCACACACACCACCCATTTGGGGAGACTCATGTACAGTCGGAACCACAAAGCCAATAGATGTCATCATTACACCGGAGTACCATTTACAGGTGGTAGCAAAACTTACTAACATAAGCACATGATTCATCCGTCCCCCTGGACAGGAGCCTGTATAATTACATCCCCGTCCAATGTGATGAAGATAAGTACCATCCACATATTATGTTTTAGTTAGGCTTAAATTATTTGATAAAACATACGTTTGGGTACACAGACGTTTCTTAATTTTACCTACAGTTTTATTCCCTGTCTAAAAGCAAATTGGGAATGGCCGTTGTGATGACAATTTAACGTGATGATATTTTTGCGTTTCCCTTCAGTCTAGTCAATGGAGCAGCACTTGGGCACGCTTGTACGTCCTCTGTTGAAATCCCTATCATATAAGTGGTTGCACTGAGGCAAGTGGTGTTACATCTTATCAGATTTGCTGAGAACTGCTGCCCCCGAAATACAGTTTGATTATGCATCCGTATGATAAGACATTCTGTCACCCTAGCAGGGTACGGTTTAGCCGTCAGAGCTGGGTGTGTTGAGGATATAGGTATTTGCGAACAAACATAACAATTAGTAACGTAATTCCATAGCCAATAAATGAACATATCTGTACCACATATTAGTATGGTATATATGAGGGTGTCCATCTGTCTCATTCACATTATGAATAAACCTCTTCTGACGTTGCTTGCGTTGTTCTCTGGCTCGGTCCACAGTGAGCTGCAATTCTTGGGTCAACCACCAGGCCAGGAATCCGAGGAGCACGAAACCACTAAGATCACAACGCAACGGCTGCCCTACCAACAGTCCGGCAGCGGCGGCGCTGAGCACGCCGCTCCGGGGTCTGCTGTAGTTCAGTCATGATTGCTAGGATACAGTGTTGTTAACCACCTCACCTAATAGTGCAAGGATCTCCCTGCTTCACTGGCATTGAGACAATCTATTGCTAATTAAATAGACTCCCTTTGTAGCCAGACTTCCCCTTACACTGTGGAGGCAGCCAACACACGCTGTATCTTACAGTGATGTATCCACGTTGATCTCTCCGCTATCTTTACTGCAGTTGGTGTTGTTAACAGCACTTGGTATGGACCTTCCCAACGAGGACTGGACCAGTTCTTCCTCTTAATCACTCTGATGAACACCCAGTCTCCTGGCTGGACTACTGGAAGGCCGTCCTGTGGAAGATCAAAATTATTCGGCAGTAAATGTGTTTAAGTTATCTCTTCTGTGTTAATGTCTTTTTCATAAAATTTGCTAATGTTTGTTCCTCATCTGCTGTTTTAGTATCCATGTCAAAATTGGTGGACGATATGGTCATCCATAAAGTATCTCAAATGGTGTTAACCCTGATGGTGTTGGTATTATTCTCATATACAATTTTACTAGGTCCAAACATTCAATCCAGGTTCGTTTTGTCTCTTCTATACATTTCCTTAATCTTATTTTATTGTGCCCTTTGTCCTTTCCACTAATCCTGCACTGTGTGGATGATGAGCACAATGATTTTTGAGATTAATCTGTAGCGCTTCTCCTACGTATTGCACTATTGTATTAACAAAATGCGCTCCATTATCTGAATAGACTGTTTCTGGTATTCCAAATCGTGGAATGATGTCTTTGCACAATGCCTTAGCCACTGTAAGTGCATCTGCATGTTTTGTGGGGAACAATTCTACCCATTTTGAGAAGGCATCAATTATGACTAAACAAAATTCCTTCCCTTCATGTTAACTCAGCTGTATATAAACCATATGAATCACTTGAAAGGGATATTGTGGTGTTGGAAATCTGCCTCTTTGGGGTCTCAAATTGCCTTGTGAGTTGTGTTTTGCACATGTCATGCATGCTCTACAATGCTGTTTTGCATATGCATCGAACCCATAAAGACAAAAAATAGATTGCAATTGCGATATCATACCCCCTGATGAGACATGCGTCACGCCATGGCTCATAATAGCCGCCCACTTAAACATATTTTTTGGCAATATGGGTTTCTTTTGTGGTCATACGTACAAATCATTTGCATATGTAGCTCCTTTAGTTATCCACATTTGTTTTTTCTCTTTCAGTTGCCTGCTGTTGCATGTCAGCAAGCAGTGTACGACCTAAATGCAAATCTGGAGTGGTTTCCTGTACAACCAAAATAGAAGAAGCTGCTGCTGCCTCTTTTGCTGCTCTGTCAGCAAAATCATTTCCTTTTGAAACACTGTCAGAGCCTTTGGTGTGAGCCGCACATTTGCATATAGCAATTTGTTGAGGCAATTTCACAGCTTGCAGTAGTGCAGTTAGGAGAGTGGCATGAGTCACCGGCCTTCCAGATGATGTCACCATTCCACGCTCTTCCCACAGTTTTGCAAACACATGCACTGTGCTGAAAGCGTACTGGCTGTCTGTATAAATTGATACAGCCGTACCTTTAAACAGATAGCAAGCTGCAGTTAAAGCAACTAATTCAGCTGCTTGTGCTGAAAATGACGATGGCAATGAAGCAGAATCCAATACTTCTGAATTTGTGACAACAGCATATCCAGATTGTGGTGTCCATAAGCATTTTTAGTGGAAGAACCATCCACATACACAATTGTACTGTTTGGGATGGGTGTGTCCCGGAGGTCCGGGCGTGCTTTCGTACAGACTGTAGCTACATCAAGACAATTGTGCGGCTCACCATCCTCAGGTAAAGGTATCAATGTGGATGGATTCAATGTTGTACAGCGCTCTACCGTAAGATGTGGTTGTGATAATAGCAAGGACATACACGAAAGATGTCTTGCTGGGGACAAAAGGCTCATGTTTGTCTGCAACAGAAGTGCAGAAACTGCATGTGAACTTTCAGTGTCAACTGATGGAATAGAACACATTACTGCTACTTGAACAGCCATAGAGGCTGCAACAACAGCCTGTACGCATGGTGGTAAAGCACTTGCTACTGCATCCAATTTAGATGAGTAGTAGGCAACTGGCCTCAATTTTGAGCCATACACTTGAACCAAACACTAGTCATGAACTTATTCTTACAATCAACTGTTTGAATGAATGGTGTACTATAATCTGTAGTGCCAAAACTGTGGATGACACTAATGTTTGTTTTACTTTTACAAAAGCTTCCTGAGCATCTTTGTTCCATTCCAACACGGTTGACATTGAATATTATCCTTGTACATCAAATCAGAAAGTGGACTAGTCAATTCTGCATAGCAGGGAATCCATGCCCTGCAGTAATTAGTCAGTCCAAGAAATGACATCATCTGCTTTTGGGTTTGTGGTTTTGGAGCGTGCAAAATTGCTTCCTTCCTGTCAGACAGGATCGGTGCGCCCAGTGGCTGATAATTCATGTCCTAAATATTTTTACTTTATCCCTACACAACTGAACTTTGTTTTTACTCACTTTGTGGCCATTATTAAATAAGAAAACATAATAATGCTACTGTGTCAGTTATGCAATTTTCTCGTGTGTCAGAGGCAATCAAGATGTCATCAACATACACCAATAGTGGCTATCTGACGGTGGAACGAAATTGGCTAAACATGCTGACATGACTTGAGAATAAATAGTTGGACCTTTCTGCGTAACCCTGCGGTAATCTGGTGAATGTATATCGTTGTCCTTTAAGGGTAAAAGCAAACCAGAATTGGACTATCTGGGTGTACTGGCACAGAGACAAAATGCATTACTTATGTCAATTACTGAGAAACTATTAGAATTTGGTCTCAGCGAATTTAACAAGGTGTGTGGATCTGGGACACATGGTGCTCTTTTAATCACAGCAGCATTTACTGCCTGCAGATCTTGAATCATTCTCACCCCCACTGAGGGCGGAGCCTTTTTTACAGGAAATATGGGGTGTGTACATGGTGAATCTGGACATGGCCCTATTACTCCTGCTGTTACTAAATCCTCTATTAACTGGCCTGATTCCTTCAATTGCATCAGGTGTCATGGATACTGTCTTACACATGGTCTGTATTCTGTTTTGGTCTTATAACTACAGTTGTGCATTTTTTATCAGTCCTACGTCTGACGGACTGTTGTCCACAATCCTGATGGTACCGAAGAGAGAAATCATCTTCTTCAGGACCTCAACTGAACACACTCAGGACTGTGAAGTGGACACATCAATGTGTGTTCCCGCTGTCAGCACAATGAGACATTAACTGGCACTTTATACAATTTAGTTGATGGACTGAACTCCGTTCGTGGTCCTCCAACTCTGCTCCAATCAGTAGCTGACAAAGCTAGTGTATGACTGTCAGTCCCAATTCTTGCCATTCGTCAAATATGGCTTACAAAAGTGACACATGCAAAGGCATACCTGTGAATCTCAATTTTAAAATGTCTTCAGTGGCACCTGTTACTGTTATGACAGCTGTTGAGTTGCCATCATGAATCAAATCGGTCATTGTCAGCTTCACAGGTGAAATGTTTTTCAATTTGTTTTCATAGTCACCATCCGGACCTGGAGGATCTTATGCCACATTGTGACATGCAGGTCAGGTGGTGACATCTTTTGTTCAGGATTTTTTAGTAGGGCTGTCGCTTGCAAGACGACATCTTTACCCCATCCTGCAGCATCTTCTTCTGAAATGTCAAATGTATAGTAATAGTGGAATGTGGGGTCATCGCTTTCTTCTCTTACCATGTTAACGCCTCCTGTGCGTTCAACAACTAATTTCCCTTGTTCCACAATTATGGACAAGCCCAATGCAGTCAATCCGTCTCGTCCTAAAAGGTTAACTGGACATTGTGGCAGTTCAAACACTGACATAGTACATGTCAGGCCAAATGGATCTGTTCAACGTTATGGGTTTAGTGATAGGGACGTCTGATGTTTGTCCATTTGCAGAGCGAACCCTAAAAATTTCGTTGCTCAATTGATGGGACAGGTATGTTGTCATTACATGTGGTTTCTACATGCTCCTGTATCACAAGGAATGTCACTGGTCGTCCATTTACCAACAAAGTCACTTCTGGTTTTGGTACCGGATTTCCCAGTAAGGCACACAGAATCCATATCACAATCAGACTGCCTACCTGATGTGGAATCATGGATTATGGATTCTAGTCATTGTGGATACTGTGGCTGCGGAGGATTATCCGTTGTGGAATTCCTCCTGCTGCTCCCTCAGTAGGTGGATTCGGACAATTTCTATACATATGTCCCTCTCTTCCACAGTTCCAACAAATCAGGGGACCACGTGGTGGCCCTCCCTGTCTGTGCTGCTGTTGTGGTTGCCATGGTCCTTGACGTTGTGGCTGTCCACCTTGTCTGTTTTGCCATGGCTTTTGGGGCGTTTGCACTGCTTCTGCTGTCTTAAGTTACCCTGTTGGTAACATATTTCATCATTTCCGTGTGCTACATACACTCCTTTGTTGCTGTTTCCTGTCTTTTTCTGCTTTAAGACTCCTTCTGCATGACAGCAGTGTGTATGTGTTTCTTCCAATGTGCCTGTTGGCAGTCCAATCCAATGTTTCTGTATCCAAGCTTTTATATCCTTATTGGAATGTTGGATCAGAGCGTTTTCAATTGTTGTTCATACACTGGTGTTCCTGGCAATATGCCACTATGGACCCTAAATACACTCTCAAATCTGCATCTAACTCTGTCCATGGTTCTCCTTTCTGTGTTGTCCTGGTAATTTCAGTATAATTTATCTTTGGTCCTAACACACCTTTTGCACGTGTAATCATAGCTTCCACTCTTGTTTTCAAGACTGGATCATCATGTGGCAACGGTACGCCATCCTGGTCTGCAGGATTCCAGTCTCCGCGTATCTGACTCCATTAGGGCCACATGCTTTCATCCACACCTGTTGGACTTCAGGTCCACTAAGGTGGTAAGAACTTCTAATGTTTTCTATATCCTGCATAAATCCCTCAATATCTACATGTGGCGATGGTATCATGTCGACTGCTGCTTTGATATCATCAGCATTCCATGTTCGATATACGAGCATGGTTGATCGATGTCCTGCTGTTCCTGCACGAGGATTTGGTACTTCTATCATAGGATAGCACCTCCCTGGTCACTGTGTTCCACCATGGGAGGGGCTGTGGGCACTTTCGCTTGACTGCGTGTTTGTGGTTTTTTCTGGTTTTTCACTTTTTACCTTAGGTTTTATTGCCAATCATACTGTGGTGGCGGTTATATCGTCATCCTCTGGTAGAGGAGATAAAGGTGTTGTTGTCACCGACGATCCAGCCGGCGGTGGTTGTTGAGGCTGTTCTGGTTCTCTGTGCTGAATTATCACATCTCTTCTGCCTTACCTACAGCTTTCTTTTTCCTTGCTTTCTCTAATTCGTCGCTTCTCTGCTTCCTCCTACCCAAAATGCCACTAAATCTGCCCCTACTTTCTGCATCTTTTTCTCATCACCTTTATTGTTCCTGTTCTAACTCCTTCTTTAGCTTCTGTATACTGATCAGGTTCAGTCGTCCGTCAAAGTCATGTTATTTATCCAGGTCTCCAATTTCTTTGTTGCTTTTGGATTTTTGCTTCCATAAATTTCCAGTCGTCAGTTGATAAATTTTCCTTATTTTTAGACGTCTTACCCCCCATTTTTATTATCCCTTGTTATAATTTGGACTTCAGACGGGGGCACACCTAGGGTGTTCTAAATCTGAAGTTTTCACACTTTGTTTGGACGTGACAATTAATTTGCCGTCGTGTGGTTGATTCCTTTCACCTCCCCGTAGGAAGCGAATCACTTGCCTCCGCATCCACACACACGTTGTCACCCACGTTGTCCAAAGTATTACACTTTCACACAGTTATTCTATTTACACTTACACAAAACACTATTACACATAAAAACACTTTTTAATAACCGTACGCGTATTCTTAGGCCAGGGAGCTCGCCCTCCCGTGAAATTTAACTAATGTCCTGCATTAGGGGACTCCGCCGTCCCTGCCAGATTTAACTGCCTTTTTACAGTGCACGTATTTCTACCCGGGATTTCCTTTACGTATTAAAACAGAGGAGTCCGTACCCTCCTTCCGGAATTTAACTACGGGCGTCCCTCGCAACCGTAGAGGAGTCCGCCCTCCTCGCGGATTTTAACTGCTTTGCATTAACAGACGATTCCACGCCATCGCTTACGGAGTTTAACTGTTTATGTGATCTGATCACCACTCACTCAGTACTGTTACAAAGAAATTCTACTCACTGACTCGACCTCCTGTCTGTCTTCTTCGGGAAAATCTCGTCAACCAGACGATGCCAACGGTGGTCGACAATTGCAGACACGATCAATCGATCGGACACGATCAATCGATCAGACACGATCAATCGATCGGACCTTGGCCAAGGATTTACGTCTGGACTTGACGACCTCCGCCGGACACCTCCGGTGTTGTTGAGATCCCGGACGTAGCCCCCAGTCAATGTTGGGTATTTTCTCCTCCAAACATTCTTAAACCTTGATAAGACAACAGAGTCAAGAAACACCAGGAGACAGAAAGTCAAATTTATGACGCGCGGAGTGCAGTCAGGCTGTACACCAAGGCTACACTAAAGTCTGGCCTGTGCTCCCGCTCTTTTATTAGAGATGCCCTCATTACATCATAAAACTTGTCCTAAGGGGGGGGGGGGGACAACCCGAGACAAGTTTCTTCCCGTAACATAAACACATACGTCAATAAGCGCAGCTGTAAGGAAAAACAGTTTCTTTCTTTTACTCTTATCGTCGAAGGTCAGCACATCTCGTTCGTCTGTTGCAGTTATCAGCTGTTGTGCATCTGCCTGGAGTGTCCTGGTCTTCACACTAAGCATCACATCACAACAGTCGAAAAACCTTCAGGTCTATTACTCCGAGTTCATGACTGGACCCCGTCATGCTTCACTCCCAGTCGTAGCGGCTACAAAACAAGTTGTATAATAATAATAAGTACATCCAGCTCTTCATTCCCAGTTCAGATTGACCCCAGCATGCTAAACAAGGTTGAATAACACGTACATTCTTAGGGTTACTTTTAAGACAGGTGCATAACAGCACAATAACGTTTTCATAAGAAAGAAGACAAAGGTACAAATGTTTAACAGTGATAACATATTATAATATATATATATATAAATCCTTAACAAATACGCTAGCTTAGCGCAGCTATTAGCTCTTAGTCGGTTTAGCATGGCGGCTTTTCCTGTCTCTCAAGCACTTTTATTCTCTGGGTGTGAAATGTTTAGTTATTCCTCAGCCTCCTTTAGCAGTAATGGTACTTGTAATAAATGTAGCTTATTCGTAGCTTGGAAGCCAGGATGGGCGAATTGGAGACTCGGCTCCACACCGTGGAAAATTCTACAGCTAGCCAGGCGCCTGTAGTCGGTGCGGACCAAGGTAGCTTAGCCGCCGTTAGTTCCCTTCCAGCAGATCCCGAGCAGCCGGGAAAGCAGGCCGACTGGGGACTGTGAGGAGGACGCGTAGTCCTAAACAGAAGCCCCGTGTACACGGCAACCTGTTCACATTTCTAACCGTTTTTCCCCCACTCGGTGACACACCCGCCGAGGAACAAACTCTGATTATTGGCGACTCTGTTTTGAGAAATGTGAAGTTAGCGACACCAGCAACCATAGTCAGTTGTCTTCCGGGGGCCAGAGCAGGCAACATTGAAGGAAATTTGAAACTACTGGCTAAGGCTAAGCGTAAATTTGGTAAAATTATAATTCACGTCGGCAGTAATGACACCCGGTTACGCCAATCGGAGGTCACTAAAATTAACATTGAATCGGTGTGTAACTTTGCAAAAACAATGTCGGACTCTGTAGTTTCTCTGGGCCCCTCCCCAATCAGACTGGGAGTGACATGTTTAGCCGCATGTTCTCCTTGAATTGCTGGCTGTCTGAGTGGTGTCCAAAAAATGAGGTGGGCTTCATAGATAATTGGCAAAGCTTCTGGGGAAACCTGGTCTTGTTAGGAGAGACGGCATCCATCCCACTTTGGATGGAGCAGCTCTCATTTCTAGAAATCTGGCCAATTTTCTTAAATCCTCCAAACCGTGGACTATCAAGGGTTGGGACCAGGAAGCAGAGTTGTAGTCTACACACCTCTCTGCAGCTTCTCTCCCCCTGCCATCCCCTCATTACCCCATCCCCGTAGAGACGTGGCCTGTCCCAGACCACCAATAACCAGCAAAATCTATTAAGCATAAAATTCAAAAAGAAAAAATAATATAGCACCTTCAACTGCACCACAGACTAAAACAGTTAAATGTGGTCTATTAAACATTAGGTCTCTCTCTTCTAAGTCCCTGTTAGTAAATGATATAATAATTGATCAACATATTGATTTATTCTGCCTTACAGAAACCTGGTTACAGCAGGATGAATATGTTAGTTTAAATGAGTCAACACCCGAGTCACACTAACTGTCAGAACGCTCGTAGCACGGGCCGGGGCGGAGGATTAGCAGCAATCTTCCATTCCAGCTTATTAATTAATCAAAAACCCAGACAGAGCTTTAATTAATTTGAAAGCTTGACTCTTAGTCTTGTCCATCCAAATTGGAAGTCCCAAAAACCAGTTTTATTTATTATCTATCGTCCACCTGGTCGTTACTGTGAGTTTCTCTGTGAATTTTCAGACCTTTTGCCTGACGTAGTGCTTAGCTCAGATAAGATAATTATAGTGGGCGATTTTAACATCCACACAGATGCTGAGAATGACAGCCTCAACACTGCATTTAATCTATTATTAGACTCTATTGGCTTTGCTCAAAAAGTAAATGAGTCCACCCACCACTTTAATCATATCTTAGATCTTGTTCTGACATATGGTTTGGAAATTGAAGACTTAACAGTATTCCCTGAAAACTCCCTTCTGTCTGATCATTTCTTAATAACATTTACATTTACTCTGATGGACTACCCAGCAGTGGGGAATAAGTTTCATTACAGTAGAAGTCTTTCAGAAAGCGCTGTAACTAGGTTTAAGGATATGATTCCTTCTTATGTTCTCTAATGCCATATACCAACACAGTGCAGAGTAGCTACCTAAACTCTGTGAGTGAGATAGAGTATCTCGTCAATAGTTTTACAACCTCATTGAAGACAACTTTGGATGCTGTAGCTCCTCTGAAAAAGAGAGCCTTAAATCAGAAGTGCCTGACTCCCTGGTATAACTCACAAACTCGCAGCTTAAAGCAGATAACCCGTAAGCTGGAGAGGAAACGGTGTCTCATTAATTTAGAAGATCTTCACTTAGCCTGGAAAAAGAGTCTGTTGCTCTATAAAAAAGCCCTCCGTAAAGCTAGGACATCTTTCTACTCATCACTAATTGAATCAATCAATCAATCATCAATCAACTTTTTTCTTATATAGCGCCAGATCACAACAAACAGTTGCCCCAAGGCGCTCCATATTGCAAGGCAAGGCCATACAATAACCATGAAAAACCCCAACGGTCAAAACGACCCCCTATGAGCAAGCACTTGGCCACAGTGGGAAGGAAAAACTCCCTTTTAACAGGAAGAAACCTCCAGCAGAACCAGGCTCAGGGAGGGGCAGTCTTCTGCTGAGACTGGTTGGGGCTGAGGGAAAGAACCAGGAAAAAGACATGCCGAGAAGGGGGGCAGAGATCGATCACTAATGATTAAATGCAGAGTGATGCATACGGAGCAAAAAAGAAAGAAACAGTGCATCATGGGAACCCCCCCACAGTCTACGTCTAAAGCAACATAACCAAGGGATGGTCCAGGGTCACCCGATCCAGCCCTAACTATAAGCCTTAGCGAAAAGGAAAGTTTTAAGCCTAATCTTAAAAGTAGAGAGGGTATCTGTCTCCCTGATCTGAATGGGAGCTGGTTCCACAGGAGAGGAGCCTGAAAGCTAAAGGCTCTGCCTCCCATTCTACTCTTACAAACCCTAGGAACTACAAGTAAGCCCGCAGTCTGAGAGCGAAGCGCTCTAATGGGGTAATATGGTACTACGAGGTCCCTAAGATAGGATGGGACCTGATTATTCAAAACCTTATAAGTAAGAAGAAGAATTTTAAATTCTATTCTAGAATTAACAGGAAGCCAATGAAGAGAGGCCAACACGGGTGAGATATGCTCTCTCCTGCTAGTCCCCGTCAGTACTCTAGCTGCAGCATTCTGAACCAACTGAAGGCTTTTTAGGGAACTTTTAGGACAACCTGATAATAATGAATTACAATAGTCCAGCCTAGAGGAAATAAATGCATGAATTAGTTTTTCAGCATCACTCTGAGACAAGACCTTTCTGATTTTAGAGATATTGCGTAAATGCAAAAAGGCAGTCCTACATATTTGTTTAATATGCGCTTTGAATGACATATCCTGATCAAAAATAACTCCAAGATTTCTCACAGTATTACTAGAGATCAGGGAAATGCCATCCAGAGTAACGATCTGGTTAGACACCATGCTTCTAAGATTTGTGGGGCCAAGTACAATAACTTCAGTTTTATCTGAGTTAAAAGCAGGAAATTAGAGGTCATCCATGTCTTTATGTCTGTAAGACAATCCTGCAGTTTAGCTAATTGGTGTGTATCCTCTGGCTTCATGGATAGATAAAGCTGGGTATCATCTGCGTAACAATGAAAATTTAAGCAATACCGTCTAATAATACTGCCCAAGGGAAGCATGTATAAAGTGAATAAAATTGGTCCTAGCACAGAACCTTGTGGAACTCCATAATTAACTTTAGTCTGTGAAGAAGATTCCCCATTTACATGAACAAACTGTAATCTATTAGACAAATATGATTCAAACCACCGCAGCGCAGTGCCTTTAATACCTATGACATGCTCTAATCTCTGTAATAAAATTTTATGGTCAACAGTATCAAAAGCAGCACTGAGGTCCAACAGAACAAGCACAGAGATAAGTCCACGGTCCGAAGCCATAAGAAGATCATTTGTAACCTTCACTAATGCTGTTTCTGTACTATGATTAATTCTAAAACCTGACTGAAACTCTTCAAATAGACCATTCCTCTGCAGGTGATCAGTTAGCTGTTTTACAACTACCCTCTCAAGAATCTTTGAGAGAAAAGGAAGGTTGGAGATTGGCCTATAATTAGCTAAGATAGCTGGGTCAAGTGATGGCTTTTTAAGTAATGGTTTAATTACTGCCACCTTAAAGGCCTGTGGTACATAACCAACTAACAAAGATAGATTGATCATATTTAAGATTGAAGCATTAAATAATGGTAGGACTTCCTTGAGCAGCCTGGCAGGAATGGGGTCTAATAAGCATGTTGATGGTTTGGATGAAGTAACTAATGAAAATAACTCAGACAGAACAATCGGAGAGAAAGAGTCTAACCAAATACCGGCATCACTGAAAGCAGCCAAAGATAACGATACATCTTTGGGATGGTTATGAGTAATTTTTTCTCTAATAGTCAAAATTTTGTTAGCAAAGAAAGTCATGAAGTCATCACTAGTTAAAGTTAATGGAATACTCAGCTCAATAGAGCTCTGACTCTTTGTCAGCCTGGCTACAGTGCTGAAAAGAAACCTGGGGTTGTTCTTATTTTCTTCAATTAGTGATGAGTATAAAGATGTCCTAGCTTCAGGGAGGGCTTTCTTATAGAGCAACAAACTCTTTGAAGAAGAAGAAATTGAAGAAAATAAGAACCCCAGGTTTCTTTTCAGCACTGTAGCCAGGCTGACAAAGAGTCAGAGCTCTATTGAGCTGAGTATTCCATTAACTTTAACTAGTAATGACTTCATGACTTTCTTTGCTAACAAAATTTTAACTATTAGAGAAAAAATTACTCATAACCATCCCAAAGACGTATCGTTATCTTTGGCTGCTTTCAGTGATGCCGGTATTTGGTTAGACTCTTTCTCTCCGATTGTTCTGTCTGAGTTATTTCATTAGTTACTTCATCCAAACCATCAACATGTTTATTAGACCCCATTCCTACCAGCTGCTCAAGGAAGCCCTACCATTATTTAATGCTTCGATCTTAAATATGATCAATCTATCTTTGTTAGTTGGCTATGTACCACAGGCTTTTAAGGTGGCAGTAATTAAACCATTACTTAAAAAGCCATCACTTGACCCAGCTATCTTAGCTAATTATAGGCCAATCTCCAACCTTCCTTTTCTCTCAAAATTCTTGAAAGGGTAGTTGTAAAACAGCTAACTGATCATCTGCAGAGGAATGGTCTATTTGAAGAGTTTCAGTCAGGTTTTAGAATTCATCATAGTACAGAAACAGCATTAGTGAAGGTTACAAATGATCTTCTTATGGCCTCGGACAGTGGACTCATCTCTGTGCTTGTTCTGTTAGACCTCAGTGCTGCTTTTGATACTGTTGACCATAAAATTTTATTACAGAGATTAGAGCATGCCATAGGTATTAAAGGCACTGCGCTGCGGTGGTTTGAATCATATTTGTCTAATAGATTACAGTTTGTTCATGTAAATGGGGAATCTTCTTCACAGACTAAAGTTAATTATGGAGTTCCACAAGGTTCTGTGCTAGGACCAATTTTATTCACTTTATACATGCTTCCCTTAGGCAGTATTATTAGACGGTATTGCTTAAATTTTCATTGTTACGCAGATGATACCCAGCTTTATCTATCCATGAAGCCAGAGGACACACACCAATTAGCTAAACTGCAGGATTGTCTTACAGACATAAAGACATGGATGACCTCTAATTTCCTGCTTTTAAACTCAGATAAAACTGAAGTTATTGTACTTGGCCCCACAATCTTAGAAACATGGTGTCTAACCAGATCCTTACTCTGGATGGCATTACCCTGACCTCTAGTAATACTGTGAGAAATCTTGGAGTCATTTTTGATCAGGATATGTCATTCAAAGCGCATATTAAACAAATATGTAGGACTGCTTTTTTGCATTTACGCAATATCTCTAAAATTAGAAAGGTCTTGTCTCAGAGTGATGCTGAAAAACTAATTCATGCATTTATTTCCTCTAGGCTGGACTATTGTAATTCATTATTATCAGGTTGTCCTAAAAGTTCCCTAAAAAGCCTTCAGTTAATTCAAAATGCTGCAGCTAGAGTACTAACGGGGACTAAAAGGAGAGAGCATATCTCACCCATATTGGCCTCTCTTCATTGGCTTCCTGTTAATTCTAGAATAGAATTTAAAATTCTTCTTCTTACTTATAAGGTTTTGAATAATCAGGTCCCATCTTATCTTAGGGACCTCGTAGTACCATATCACCCCAATAGAGTGCTTCGCTCTCAGACTGCAGGCTTACTTGTAGTTCCTAGGGTTTGTAAGAGTAGAATGGGAGGCAGAGCCTTCAGCTTTCAGGCTCCTCTCCTGTGGAACCAGCTCCCAATTCAGATCAGGGAGACAGACACCCTCTCTACTTTTAAGATTAGGCTTAAAACTTTCCTTTTTGCTAAAGCTTATAGTTAGGGCTGGATCAGGTGACCCTGAACCATCCCTTAGTTATGCTGCTATAGACGTAGACTGCTGGGGGGTTCCCATGATGCACTGTTTCTTTCTCTTTTTGCACCACTCTGCATTTAATCATTAGTGATCGATCTCTGCTCCCCTCCACAGCATGTCTTTTTCCTGGTTCTCTCCCTCAGCCCCAACCAGTCCCAGCAGAAGACTGCCCCTCCCTAAGCCTGGTTCTGCTGGAGGTTTCTTCCTGTTAAAAGGGAGTTTTTCCTTCCCACTGTAGCCAAGTGCTTGCTCACAGGGGGTCGTTTTGACCGTTGGGGTTTTACATAATTATTGTATAGCCTTGCCTTACAATATAAGGCGCCTTGGGGCAACTGTTTGTTGTGATTTGGCGCTATATAAAACAAAATAGATTGCTTGATTGATTCCTACCAGGCTGCTCAAGGAAGCCCTACCATTAATTAATGCTTCAATCTTAAATATGATCAATCTGTCTTTATTATTTGGCTATGTACCACAGGCTTTTAAGGTGGCAGTAATTAAACCATTACTTAAAAAGCCATCACTTGACCCAGCTATCTTAGCTAATTATAGGCCAATCTCCAACCTTCCTTTTCTCTCAAAAAGTCTTGAAAGGGTAGTTGTAAAACAGCTAACTGATCATCTGCAGAGGAATGGTCTATTTGAAGAGTTTCAGTCAGGTTTTAGAATTCATCATAGTACAGAAACAGCATTAGTGAAGGTTACAAATGATCTTCTTATGGCCTCAGACAGTGGACTCATCTCTGTGCTTGTTCTGTTAGACCTCAGTGCTGCTTTTGATACTGTTGACCATAAAATTTTATTACAGAGATTAGAGCATGCCATAGGAATTAAAGGCACTGCGCTGCGGTGGTTTGAATCATATTTATCTAATAGATTACAATTTGATTACAATTACAATTACAACTCAGCAGAAGACTGCCCCTCCCTGAGCCTGGTTCTGCTGGAGGTTTCTTCCTGTTAAAAGGGAGTTTTTCCTTCCCACTGTGGCCAAGTGCTTGCTCATAGGGGGTCGTTTTGACCGTTGGGGTTTTTCATAATTATTGTATGGCCTTGCCTTACAATATCGAGCGCCTTGGGGCAACTGTTTGTTGTGATTTGGCGCTATATAAGAAAAAAGTTGATTGATTGATTGATTGTTCATGTAAATGGGGAATCTTCTTCACAGACTAAGGTTAATTATGGAGTTCCACAAGGTTCTATGCTAGGACCAATTTTATTCATTTTATACATGTTTCCCTTAGGCAGTATTATTAGACAGCATTGCTTAAATTTTCATTGTTACGCAGATGATACCCAGCTTTATCTATCCATGAAGCCAGAGGACACACACCAATTAGCTAAACTGCAGGATTGTCTTAAAGACATAAAGACATGGATGACCTCTAATTTCCTGCTTTTAAACTCAGATAAAACTGAAGTTATTGTACTTGGCCCCACAAATCTTAGAAACATGGTATCTAACCAGATCCTTACTCTGGATGGCATTACCCTGACCTCTAGTAATACTGTGAGAAATCTTGGAGTCATTTTTGATCAGGATATGTCATTCAATGCGCATATTAAACAAATATGTAGGACTGCTTTTTTGCATTTGCGCAATATCTCTAAAATTAGAAAGGTCTTGTCTCAGAGTGATGCTGAAAAACTAATTCATGCATTTATTTCCTCTAGGCTGGACTATTGTAGTTCATTATTATCAGGTTGTCCTAAAGGTTCCCTGAAAAGCCTTCAGTTAATTCAAAATGCTGCAGCTAGAGTACTGACGGGGACTAGAAGGAGAGAGCATATCTCACCCATATTGGCCTCTCTTCATCTACTTCCCGTTAATTCTAGAATAGAATTTAAAATTCTTCTTCTTACTTATAAGGTTTTGAATAATCAGGTCCCATCTTATCTTAGGGACCTCATTGTACCATATCACCCCAATAGAGCGCTTCGCTCTCAGACTGCAGGCTTACTTGTAGTTCCTAGGGTTTTTAAGAGTAGAATGGGAGGCAGAGGCTTCAGCTTTCAGGCTCCTCTCCTCTGGAACCAGCTCCCAATTCAGATCAGGGAGACAGACACCCTCTCTACTTTTAAGATTAGGCTTAAAACTTTCCTTTTTGCTAAAGCTTATAGTTAGGGCTGGATCAGGTGACCCTGAACCAATCCCTTAGTTATGCTGCTATGATTAGGATGCTGGGGGGTTCCCATGATGCACTGAGTGTTTTTTCTCTTTTTGCTCTGTATGCACCACTCTGCATTTAATCATTAGTGGATTGATCTCTGCTCTCTTCCACAGCATGTCTTTTTCCTGGTTCTCTCCCTCAAGCCCCAAACCAGTTCCCCAGCAGAAGACTGCCCCTCCCTGAGCCTGGTTCTGCTGGAGGTTTCTTCCTGTTAAAAGGGAGGTTTTTCCTTCCCCACTGTCGACAAGTGCTTGCTCACAGGGGGTCGTTTTGAACCGTTGGGGGTTTTTCCGTAATTATTGTATGGCCTTGCCTTACAATATTAAAGCACCTTGGCGCAACTGTTTGTTGTGATTTGGTGCTATATAAATAAAAATTGATTTGATTTGTTTCATGCCATGACAGGCTGTGATGTCACATCTGCACCTGTATGGCATTGGCAAGAAGACTGCTTGGAATGCCTGGAAAGGCCTTCCACAGGTCACTGAGACCTTTGTGGCTCTGATGCAAGACCCTGCGGTCTCAGCATCCAATTCCCCTCACATGCAGCCGCTAGAGCCCTGGGTTGTTTGCATGTACTGCAAAGGACAGTGAAGCAGTTTCCCTGAATGCAGCAAGGAGGCAGATGTTTACAAGTGGACTGAAAGATCTTGACTCCATCCCTCTTACCAAGAATGCATTTTTCCAACATGCAAAGCAGGCACTGCTCTGTGCAGGCTGTCATCTGGAAGCAGTCTCTCAGTCAGACTCCTCAGCTTCCATCTCCCTGCCGACTGGCCACTGGACCTGGAATGCTAGAACGAAGGAGTGGGTGCCGTACTGGACGAACCTGCCAAAGGTGAACCAAGCATGCTCTTCTCTTACTGCACTGTGCATGGGCAGTCGCTTGCCAGAGGCAACTGCAAGTGCAGTAAAGCTGGCCTTTGCTGCACTTCATTGTGCAAATGTCAGGGAAGCTGCACAAACCAGCACCCCATAAGTCCAGAATCTAAGTTACCAAAGCTTGTCACCAGTTCAGTGGAAACATGCATTACACAGAATGAATGGAAGTTCTGAAACTCAAATCTAGTATCTATTTTTAGGAATTTGCTGCTCAGTTCTCTGTTGACATTGATTTTATATTTTCCATAAAGTAGGTTTACTGGTCGAACACCCAAAGGAACACGAGTAATTCCAATACTCATGCATGCATCAGGATTGGAATCTCAGATGGGAAATGTTTATGTACTTCATGTATTTGCTACAAATAAGCTGATACACAAATTTCTAATGATGATGCCTATTGTCTACTTGGAAGGTTGAAGTTTTGTTCTAGAAGTAGTATGTAAGATTACCAGAAGCTGTTGTTCTGTTGGTATAGTTTGATTGTACTACTAGTCAATAAGCAGATACACAAATGACACTGTCTAATGATGATGCTAATTGTCTGCTTGGAAGGTTGAAGATATGTTCTAGTAGTATGTAAGGTTACCAGTACCTGTTGTTCTTTTGGTATTGTTTGTTGATAATAGTCAATAAGTCTGTTTGTTTGTCCAAACTAGCCTGGGACATGTACATGTATATGTTTGCATTGATTGTAGTTTAAGAAGTTCTTTATTTAAATATTTATCCAAGAGAAGTTGAAAAGTGACCTTGTCTCATCACAATGACAGTGGAACTTATAGTTTACACCGTGCAGCTGCTGTGAGTCAAACTTGGCTAAGATTCCAAAAGTCACATTTCTCTCACTCCAAAATGCTTAATACTGTGTATTGCAAATTAATATGGAACAAAAACAACCAAGACATGATCTCACACTCATATTTGACTTTGCCAAGGCAATAAAAATAAGAAATTTGGCTGAAATTTTCAGTTTAGCTTTATATAAACACCAGAAACGTACTTGTCATCCCCAAAAATGTTGAAAAAGAGGTATTACACTTTAAATTGTATCAAGTAGTTACCAAGGTATGATGTTTTTCCTATTTTGAGGCGGCCATTTTAGATTTTGCGTATACCGGACACCAGGGGGCAGCGCCACTTTGTATGCGGTGGTTTTTGAAATGTACCGAGCCATATCTACCACCCTGCCAAATTATAAAAACTTGTCACTGTCATGAGCGGAAGCAATAACGTGGACTACCATGTAGGTGTACTGAATAGAACTCCCCGTTATTCTGAACGTGACCCTGTGACGTCATACACTAAGAGCCACTACGGTGGGCCCACACGTTCACATATCATCACATTTCCCCCTTTTAAGTTAAAGACCCCCATTAACTACCCTAGACAGAACATGTACAATTTCATATAAACTAGGATTTTGGGGTAGACTGCCCGCCATCCAAAGCAACGTAGGGATTTATTCTGCCCTCAATAGTTGCTGTTCCTATCACTCAAAACAGTTCAAAGAGTCACTGGGTGTTTAACTTTGGCAACAGCCATGCAGTCCCTGTCATAGTCTCGTGCTATGGCAGAAGAATGCATCGTTCATTATAAATCATAATAACTCATAAACTGTCGGCATGAAAATTGTTTAAAACCTCATCAATAACATATGAATACTGTCAGTTGATAATAAAACTTAAAATAGCAAATCGTGTTGTTGTTTCGCACTACATCTGATACATTCCCCCCCCCTTTTATTTATTTATTTTTTTCAAAACGCGTTCCCTCTGTTTTTTTTTTCCCAAAGTATTATAACAAAGCAGGCCTAACTAAGTGTCTCTACACCTGCATGGAAGTCTGACATCACGGCCCCTGGAAGTCACCTGTACCCTGCTCTGTGCTGGTGTATGCGGGGTTGCATGCCCCACAGCTCGTTCTGGGGCCCTCTGGTCTGGTGGCTTGTCACTGTGCGCTGGACTGGCTGCAGGTGAAGGTCTACCTGGCGGCGGTGTTGGTTCCTCAACTGGTGGCTCTCGTTGGTCAGATGAATCCAAAGACTCTGGCCCGGCTTGTAGATGTCGCCGATTGCGATGCAGCACTGCACCGCCGTCCGTCTTCACCAGGTACGACCAGGGCTCTTTGCACCGGCCAATGATTTTGGCAGGAGATTTCCACCCCTTCTCTCCATCGATCTTGACCCTGACGTCCTGGCCCTGATGAAGCGTTGGAAGATGACGAGCAGAGTGGCGGCGGTCATAGTAGAACTGGTACGATGACTTTGTCTGTGCCTCTTTCTCATGAACCTGTTGTTTGTCAACAGGTGCAGGCTGTAGCTTCTCTTCCAACATAGGAAGTGTAGTTCTGATGCATCTTCCAGTCATGAGCTGAGCTGGGCTCACGCTGGTTGCTGCACTGGGGGTTGCTCTGTAACATAGCAGAGCAAGATGTGGATCAGGCTGCTTCAGGATGTGCTTGGCCGTTTGAACGGCCCGTTCCGCTGCACCGTTTGCTTGGGGATAGTGAGGGCTAGTTGTAGTATGAACAAAGCCATACTTCTCACTAAAGTCTTTGAACTCGCCAGATGTAAATTGTGTGCCATTGTCACTCACCAGTTTGAGCGGTATCCCCATCTCACGACATGGCCTTGAGCCTATTGATGACCTGGGTACTAGATGTCGAAGTGAGGTGAGCTATCTCAATGTCTCTGGAGTAGTAATCTGTCACTATGAGGTAGGTCTGTTTCTCTAGTTCACAGAGATCTGCTGCTATGCGCTGCCAAGGGCCCTCTGGAAGAGCTGTGGTGAGTAATGGTTCCTGTCACTGAGTGGGCCTGTTTTGGATGCAGAATTGGCATGTTGACACTTTCTGGGTTATCTCGCTGCCGATGCGTGGCCACCACACTGACATCCTTGCTCATGCACGGCACCTTGTGAGGCCCTGGTGGCCTCCGTGAATCTGCTCCAGTATGGCAGGTCTCAGGGCAGCAGGGATGACGATCCTGTCCTGATACATCACCAGCCCATCTGTTTCAGAGAGATGTGCCCTCGCAGAGCAGTAATGCAGCAGGGATGGCAGCACTCGTGACCTGGGTGGCCACCCATTTCTGAGGAAGGCGACAATCTCTGGCAGCTCACTGTCTTGCTGAGTGGCTGTGCGGATCTCACTGAGCCTCTGTGATGAGACTGGGGCATTTGCAACAACTGACTCAACATAGGCCTGTACCTCCTGCTCCAGCTCTCCATCGCTCACCTCGGACAAGGGCCGTCTGGAAAGTGTGTCAGCGACAACAAGCTGTTTCCCCGGGATGTGTTCAGCCACCACATTGAAACGGAGAAGGCGCATGAGGAGCCTCTGACACCCTGGAGGAGCCTTGTCTAAGTCGTAAGTATTTATAAGTGGCAAGAGAGGTTTGTGGTCTGTGTGTACGTGGAAGCTGGCCATACCTTGTATGTAGCGGGCGAACCTCTCACAGGCCCACACACATGCCAGGCACTCCTTTTCAATCTGTGAGTACCTTTTTTCTGCCTCAGAGTGTATGGGAACAGAATGCCACTGGCTTCAACTCACCCCCATGTTCTTGCATCAGCGCAGCACCTAGGCCATAGCTGCTCGCATCTGCACTTACTACAGTCTTTCTGTCAGCTTCGTAGTATGCCAGGGCAGGGGCTGACACCAACATGGCTTTGATGCACTGAAACACTCTTTCTTGTGCCTCACCCCAGACCCAGTCATTCTCTCTCTTCAGCAGGTCTGTGATCGGATGCAGCTTTGTGGAGAGATCTGGCAGGAACCTCCCGACGTAATTGATGAGCCCCAGGACTTGACGCAGCTCCTCGACATTTGTTGGACTGGCCATCTCTGTGATTGCATTCACCTTGCTGGGGTCTGGCCTCGGCCCCTTCGCGCTGATGAGGTGGCCAAAGTACTGAATTTCTGGTTTGCCAAAGTGACATTTGGTTTTGTCCAGCTTCAGTCCACTGTCTCTGATAGTCTGTAGGACTGCAGTCAGGCGACGATCATGCTCTTCAGTTGTGGCTCCATATACAAGGATGTCATCCCATTCATCACTACGACCACCCCCTCGTGATCCTTAAGCAGAGTGGACATCCGTCTCTGGAAGATTTCAGACGTTATCCCGAATGGCAGCCTACGGAAACAAAACCTTCCCACAGGAGTGATGAGCGCTGTCAGCGTACGGCTACTCTCCTCCAACGGGATTTGCCAGAACCCACTTGTCGCGTCGAGAGTGGAGAATATTGTTGCTCCAGCCAGCTTTGGAGCTATGTCTTCGAGAGTGGGCAAAATGTACCTCTCACGCCGCACCGCTCTGTTCAGGCGTTTTAGGTCTACGCACACTCTCACTTGCTCTTTGTTCTTTTTCTCAACGGGGACCATTGGGGCACACCAATCTGTGGGGCCTGTGACCTCCTCGATTATGCCCAGAGACAGCATTTGCTTCAATTCAGCTTCCACCTTTGGAAGGAGAGGAAATGGGATGCGACGTGGCGTCGCCAGGGAGTAGGGCTCTGCATCGGGCTTCAATTCGATTTTCACTGGGTCACACTTGAACAGTCCAATGTCCCCAAACACATCACTAAGCAGATCAGATGTAATGGCATTCACTCTCATTACTAGACCCATTCTCTTGGCAACACTGCGTCCCAGTAGATTGTGAGAGTATGGCCCCTTGGTAACAGTCACCCAGTACTTGTAGCGCTGTCCCTTGTATGGACTTAAAGCGAGGAAGCTGCCCACAGTTTGCACCTCACCTCCTGGGCTGGTAATGGGGGGTTTTGGCCCAGTCCTGATCAACCGTGGACGTTGCAGTAGTTTATTGAAAGCAGTCTGTGACATTACTGTAATGTCTGCGCCAGTGTCTATTTTAAACTCTACAGGACTGCCATTCACATCCAGCTCTACTAGCCACTCATTGTCGGGGTCCGGCTGTGCAATCACGTCTGGCGTCGCTTCACGTACCGCGCCAACAAAAAATACACATATCATCACAGTCACCAAGTGCACAATTTTTACAGGTTCCCTCCCACCTATAAAAGCTCACCTGAGTCGCTACGACGTTGGCTTTCCAGGTCAGTAGTAGCGCTTGGTATGTTGTCACTGGACGTGGCCATGTTGGCTTTCTGGGGTGGCGGGTAGACAGCGTCCACACCAGAGACAAAACAATTAAAGAATCAACAACAAAATAATAAGATGAGCGATAATAAAAGTATTTACAAATGAACCAGCTGCAGAAGTGTGAACTGGATTAGTGAGTTAACTGCAGGTGAAACCAGCAGTGGAGAATTCAAACGAATGCAAAAGGAAATTTTGAGGAGTGTTATTTGTTGTATTATGTACACACAAGTAGAAACTTTTCTTTGTTTAGTTACTGTGATGTAACACCAATATTCTCTGTTTAGAATTGCTATGGGTTACACTTTAGTAAAGCTTTAGCACTTCCACTTTAAAAGTAAATCACTCCTGAATGAGATGTTCTTTTAATGAGGTAGTGGAGAGTTATAAAAACAACAACAAAAAAATGATTAAATGATTTCCTGATTAATCCTACTTAAACAGGATTGAAACTATAAAGTTCATTAGCTAGCTGTGAAAACATGATTAAATATGTGTGTACACTTGATTAGTATCAAAACAGTAGAATAAACGAGTAATTTCCAATTAGAATTGGAGAAGTGACTTAAAAGAGTTCAAAAAAATTATTATGCAAGATACAACTTGATAATAAATGTTTCAATTAATAGTAGTTATTCTTTTAAGCGGTGGACAACAGTCAAAAGTCGCTGGAAATTATTTGCATGCAATACAGGCTAGTGACCAGCAGTCGGCAGGCTATCCGGTTAGTGTAGCATGCTATTAGGTTGTTAGCAGAAGCTAGGCTAACTGGTTAGGCGCTTTAGCTGCGGTGATTAGCACCTGGGTTAATTCAGTTGTCAGAGCCTCACCGGTTGAAAGCAGCTAATGGCCTGTTAGCACGCTCTTGCCTCTGGCTTTCCGATAGCTGATTAGTGTTCAATCTGGGTTATGGGGCCCTTAGCACGGCTGTAGAAGCAAGGGCGTGTTAGCGCTCTATTAGCAGGCCCATACTGTTGAGCATAGCACCGACAGCTGAGATTGATTTAACAAAATTACACGGAATGATTAACATGCAGGTTTCATGCAGTTAGTGATCATTAAAAGCAGCTTGGTTCACCAAGTAATGCTTAATGAAACAAATCGTAATGATTTTCAACACCACTGCTAAGCAGCTCGGAGCGGGCGCTCCAAGATGGCAACTGTTTCCATCGAGCGTGTGACGTAGCGCAGGTTGACGGCGGCGCGTCAAGCTGTTGATAGCATCGTGACGTCGGCGTGTTCTGATGTAAATCGCACACAGAGGGGGTTTGAAGCAGGCAACGCCTGCTCTTCAAACTTTTCCACACCACAACAATAAATTCTTAAAAACGTGCTTGCTTTTTCACAAAATGGTGGACATGGCGGTCCTTTGAACAGTGCTCTTAAGCACAAGATGGTGGACAGGGGCGTCCCCCTTCCTTTTCTCTCAAACAAGCTTTTGATCAGGATGTCTCCTGGTCAGGGAAGCAATCACTGGCAATCCTTTCTGGAATATAGGCAGTGTAACATCAGTTAACATCAGAGCGGGAAGCGGTATTTGTGCGATGCCAATGGCCGTTTAACCTGACTGACAGAAGTAGAAGAGGCGGCTGTCCTTTTGGTTTTGTTTGTGTTTTTTCTTGAGAATGTTTGTTAAAAAGTTTGTCTCAGCGAGTTTGGGGCTGAAAAATGTTTGCGGTCGTGTTCACATTTTCTCCACTGTGGCCATCAGGTTAAAGCATGCAGAAGCTGATCGTCATGGTCAGCCTGTCCGCTCGGTTCGTCCCGAGCCCTCCACCGCCAAGACCCTGAGGGACATCGGTACCCGTCACATTTTCACTGAGGACCATGATCGTTTCAGACAAAATGTCCAGCGCTTCTTCCAAGAAGAGGCGCTTCCATACCACAACGAGTGGGAGAAGTCGGGTCAGGTCAGCAGAGAGTTCTGGGAGAAGCCCGGGCAACAAGGCCTGCTGGGAATAATGACACCAGAGGAGCACGGTGGCATTGGAGGTGACCTGTTTTCTGCTGCTGTCGTGTGTGAGGAGCTGGCGTATTGCAACTGCACAGGTCCAGGAATCATGGTGCACTCTGATATCATCATGCCTTACATCGTCAACTATGGCACCAATGAACAGATCGACCGCTTCATTCCCAAGATGATTGCTGGGAAATGCATCTCAGCCATTACCATGACAGAGCCAGGAGTAGGCAGTGATCTTCAGGGTGTGAGGACGTATGCCAAAAAGGACGGCAGTGACTGGATCCTCAATGGCAACAAGGTTTTCATAACAAATGGTTGGCTGTTTGATGTTGTGGTGGTTGTGGCTGTCACAGACTGTGATGCCAAATCTGCAGCACATGGCATCAGTCTGTTTTTGGTGGAGGCCGGCATGAAGGGCTTCCACAAGGGACACAAGCTGGAGAAGATTGGCCTGAAGGCACAGGATACAGCTGAGTTGTTTTTTGAAGATGTACGGCTCCCAGCTGACGCCCTGCTGGGGGAACCCAACAAGGGATTCTACTATCTGATGCAAGAACTGTCACAGGAGCGTCTGGTGATTGGTGACGTAGCCATAGCGAGCTCTGAGTTCATGTTTGAGGAAACCAGGAACTACGTTTTGCAGAGGAAGGCTTTTGGCAAGACCACTGCTGACCTACAGACTGTGCAGCACAAGCTAGCTGAGCTAAAGACTGAGATCTGTGTGGGCAGAAGCTTCGTAGATAACTGTCTTCAGCTCCACTCTGAGAAACGACTCGACAGCTCCACTGCCTCCATGGCCAAGTTCTGGGCCTCTGAACTCCAGAACAAGGTTGCCACTCAGTGCCTACAGCTCCATGGAGGTTGGGGCTCCATGTGGGAATATCCCATCGCTAAGGCATTCGTGGACTCCCGTGTTCAGCCCATCTATGGTGGCACCAATGAGATCATGAAAGAGCTGATTGCCCGCAGCATCGTCAGCCACAAGTGAGGAAAGTGAAGCAGAGGAGGAACAACCTGAGGTGCATGTGATTGATCATGGAGGGTTGTGAAAGTCCACGAGGGAACTTAACAGATAGAATTAACTGGTAAAGTGCAATACAGACTGTTTCGAAAATTTTGAATTAGCTGATGAGCATGTTGTATGAAATCAGATTTTTCAGGTTTGAGTTGAAATGTTCAGTCTTATCTGTCTTATTAATTTAATCTGTTTGTGCTTGCTTTGTAGTTTCTTTTTATTCTACTGTGTTTTATCTTTTTATTGTGCTTTTCTTGCTTTTAATTTTGATTTTAGATTAATTTGTGGTGTTGTGTATTGTGTGAAGCACCTTGAGGCGACTTTGTCGTGAGTTGGTGCTATATAAATTAATAAATTGAAACTGAATTGAAATTGTAACATCAGAATCTCAGCTCACACAAATCGTGGCTGGACAATCAAAGCACAACTGACTCACAAGGTTTGTGACTGGTTAAGTAGCTAATTTAACCAGATCCCCTTTCAATCAATCAATCAACTTATTTCTTATATAGCGCCAGATCACAACAAACAGTTGCCCCAAGGCGCTCCATATTGCAAGGCAAGGCCATACAATAACCATGAAAAACCCCAACGGTCAAAACGACCCCCTATGAGCAAGCACTTGGCCACAGTGGGAAGGAAAAACTCCCTTTTAACAGGAAGAAACCTCCAGCAGAACCAGGCTCAGGGAGGGACAGTCTTCTGCTGAGACTGGTTGGGGCTGAGGGAAAGAACCAGGAAAAAGACATGCCGAGAAGGGGGGCAAAGATCGATCACTAATGATTAAATGCAGAGTGATGCATACGGAGCAAAAAAAGAAAGAAACAGTGCATCATGGGAACCCCCCCACAGTCTACGTCTAAAGCAACATAACCAAGGGATGGTCCAGGGTCACCCGATCCAGCCCTAACTATAAGCCTTAGCGAAAAGGAAAGTTTTAAGCCTAATCTTAAAAGTAGAGAGGGTATCTGTCTCCCTGATCTGAATTGGGAGTTGATTCCACAGGAGAGGAGCCTGAAAGCTAAAGGCTCTGCCTCCCATTCTACTCTTACAAACCCTAGGAACTACAAGTAAGCCCGCAGTCTGAGAGCGAAGCGCTCTAATGGGGTAATATGGTACTACGAGGTCCCTAAGATAGGATGGGACCTGATTATTCAAAACCTTATAAGTAAGAAGAAGAATTTTAAATTCTATTCTAGAATTAACAGGAAGCCAATGAAGAGAGGCCAACACGGGTGAGATATGCTCTCTCCTGCTAGTCCCCGTCAGTACTCTAGCTGCAGCATTCTGAACCAACTGAAGGCTTTTTAGGGAACTTTTAGGACAACCTGATAATAATGAATTACAATAGTCCAGCCTAGAGGAAATAAATGCATGAATTAGTTTTTCAGCATCACTCAGACAAGACCTTTCTGATTTTAGAGATATTGCGTAAATGCAAAAAGGCAGTCCTACATATTTGTTTAATATGCGCTTTGAATGACATATCCTGATCAAAAATAACTCCAAGATTTTTCAGTCACGAATACAGTGATTACAATCATTTGGAATCTCGCAAATTATATAACATCAAAAGCCTGAAAAAGGCTTTTGATGTTATAGACCACTCAAGATTGCTCCACAAGTTACAACAATATGGAATAAGAGGTGTTGCACATCAGTGGGTAAAAAGCTACTTAGAAAATAGAAAACAGTTTGTTCAGATAAATAATACCAAATCAGAATTGTGTAACATTATTTATGGAGTACCACAAGGATCGGTACTTGGACCCAAACTGTTTATTTTGTATATCAATGATTTTGTGAATGTATCCAATGTGCTTGGCAGCATTTTATTTGCTGATGATACAACGCTGTTTTACTCTGGATCAGATATACAGGAAGTAGCACAAGTGATAAATACAGAGTTGGAAAAAGTTAAACATTGGTTTGATATAAACAGATTGTCACTAAATATTAATAAGACAAATTTCATATTGTTTAATGATAGAGCGAAAGAAAATAATGTGTCATTACAAATAGATGGAATGGATATACAAAGGGTAAAAGAAATGAAATTTTTAGGAGTCATGATTGATGAAGATCTTACATGGAAGTCACACATAAATTACATAAAAGGAAAAATAGCGAAAGCCATTGCTGTTTTGCATAAAGTAAATATTCATTAAATAGTTATGGTTTATTAACATTGTACAATTCATTGATTGTCCCATATTTAACTTACTGTGTAGAAATCTGGGGATCAACATATACAACCTATATACAACCTTTATTTATTTTGCAGAAAAGAGCTTTAAAAGTGATTAGTAACAGTGGTTTTAGAGATCCATCTAATCCATTGTTTATTAAGTATAGGGTACTTAAATTTCATGATTTAGTTGATTTGAAAATATTACAAACGATTGTACCAAGTTAATAAAATACTTTACCAACAAACATTCAAAATATGTTTGAAAAAGAGTAAGTAGTTATAAATTGAAAGGAATAGAAGTCTTTAAAAAACCAAGATTTAGAACCAAAGTAAAGGAAAGGAGTATTGCAGTAAATGGTGTCAAATTATGGAACAATCTTAATAAAGAAATTAAAGAATTAAGGTCACTTAAATTATTTAAAAAACATATTAAATTAGATGTATTAAGTAAGTATGAAACTATGAAGTAAGTCAGTGGGCTGCAAGAAAGTCAAAAAAAAAAAAAAAAGTAAACTGTTAATAATGTTTGGAGTGTCTTAAGTTTAAATATAACCTGTCAGTGATGTAATCAATTAATGGTCATAATTATGAAATGGGTCAGTGGTATGTGACAAGTTAAAGAAATGCAATCTGTTAAATAATGTTGACTATGATGCTGTATATTGAAAGATTGTATTGTTAAAAGGGGCAGAAATCATAAGACTTGTTCTTCTTTCTGCTCCTTTTCATTCTGGTATTGTGGTGCTTTTGTTTTTTGCTTTTCTGTTTTTCTTTTAAATGAATGAAATAAATATTAAAAAGAAAAAAGAAAGAAAAGAAATTTATGTAATATGTATTTTGGTGAACAGTTTAAACCTGGAGACTCACAGCATTTAAACGTCACCGAGCTCTCACATTAAACATGAATTTCTCATGTCAAGAATACAGCTCTTTTTTTCCTCTCTCTTATGCACACACAGAGTTCAGATAAGGAAAGATTAAGTTGCTCTATACGCTTACAACTTAATTGACTGTTTTTTATGATTCACAGAGGTTCAGACCTGATAAATGCGTTCACACGGGCCAATCGCAGAGCTCAACTCAGCTGCTGTTCAAATAATCAATCATAGATGTCAGGCTCAACTGAAAATTTGGGAAAGGTAGTCAAGCCATTGTGTAGAGTTATTTTGGGGCCTTGTACTCGCCTGCCCCATGGGAGCTTCAACAATACCCAGGCTCCTGACGGAGGCAAATGTGCATACTACTTCTGGGTACGTGATCCGATGGGAACATCTGCCCGTGTAGACATGTACTGGCTGTGTGGTCATGATGCCTACGTGGCTCTCCCAGCAGGGTGGATAAGCAGATGTGCTCCAATAACTACATCTCAGCACTCCTACATCGTAGCTGTCCATCTCTCAACAGGTCATCATTGGTTAAAGTGAGATTTGACCCCCCACGACTCCGCATGGGGAACAGATGTGCCATTGGAAGCCAAGTTGTGGTCCACAGACAAGAAAGTCTTGCTGTCACTGTTCCCTGGTTGGGAGTGGGCAAGGTGATGCTACGTGTAGAAACCTTAAACTACCGTTTCAGTTATTTTGTGAATACCACAGTTGAAGCCCTTAAAGGTATAAAGGAGGAGTTGAGAGCTCTGAGAATCATGGAAATGCAAAATCGAATGGTTTTAGATCAATTGACAGCAGCCTCTGTGGAGTGTGCGCCATCGTGGGAGAGAGCTGTTGTACATTCGTCCCCGAAAACGACTGTGAAAGAGGTACAAAAGCCATGGCTATCCACAACCTGACACTCCTTAGAGATGCAGTGAGTAAAGATTTTACTTCTGACAATGGTTGGTTCTCATGGCTCTTTTCTGGTCCACGGTACCAAATTTTGTTGAAAATCCTGACCTAGTGGCAATAGTGCTGGTCGCATTACGTATCATAGCATGCTGTGTAATACCACTCATCCGTTCGCTTATTCAAAAAACGATTTCAAGTACAGTGGGCAGAATGTTGTTGGACCCTGATTACTTGCCGCTGTTGCAAAATGAACCTGACGATTGTCGGATCACCAGAACAGAAGCCATCAAAGAAAACAATTGTGAGATGTAAGTAAACATTAATCCCTCTGAGTGTAAAATATAATGCCTCTATGAAAATGACCAGGCTACTGAAAATCTGAGAAGAGGTAGTATTGAGATTATGAGAATATAGACATTATAATTGATAAACAGGAGGGAAATTTTAAAGAAATTGTATACATGCTATTACTTATAATGTTTAAATGCTTTTCTACTAGAGCTGCTCATAAGTTTCATTTTATCAGAAGATTATGTTAATTTCTCAAGAAATGCCTATGTGACTGTCCTGAAGTGCTTATCGGAAGATAGACCTTGAAATGATTCATGTGTATGCTACAGCACCCCTGTTTGAATAAAAGCCGAAGAGAGGTGGAGCTTTGGCAGAGAGAAGGAACTTAATGCTCTATGACTGCACTCTACTGGTGGTTGGCTCTCACTGCGGTATTGTATCACTTCCAGTTCCGGAGCACAGCGGTGTTTTGCTGTATCTGTTAGCAGTTTAATCTGCGTAGTTAGATTGATCTAGATAACGATTTATTTCACAGTGTAATCTTCACCTGCCTTAATTAAAGCACTCGCTCTGCTGAATCACCTCTAAATTATTTTCACATTATTCACTTCGTGTGTTTTTAGGAACCCGCTAGCTTAGCGCAGCTATTAGCTCTTAGCCGGTTTAGCATGGCGGCTTCTCCTGTCTCTCCCGCACTTTTCTGCGATGGGTGTGAAATGTTTAGTTATTACTCGGCCTCCTTTAGCAGTAACGGTACTTGTAATAAGTGTAGCTTGTTCGTAGCTTTGGAGGCCAGGCTGGGCGAATTGGAGACTCGGCTCCGCACCTTGGAAAATCCTACAGCTAGCCAGGCCCCTGTAGTTGGTGCAGACCAAGGTAGCTTAGCCGCCGTTAGCTGTCCCCCAGCAGATCCCGAGCAGCCGGGAAAGCAGGCCGGCTGGGTGACTGTGAGGAGGAAGCGTAGTCCTAAACAGAAGCCCCCTGTACACCACCAACCCATTCACATCTCTAACCGTTTTTCCCCAATCGGCGACACACCCGCCGAGGATCAAACTCTGTTATTGGCGACTCTGTTTTGAGAAATGTGAAGTTAGCGACACCAGCAACCATAGTCAAATGTCTTCCGGGGGCCAGAGCAGGCGACACTGAAGGAAATTTGAAACTGCTGGCTAAGGCTAAGCGTAAATTTGGTAAGATTGTAATTCACGTCAGCAGTAATGACATCCGGTTACGCCAATCGGAGGTCACTAAAATTAACATTGAATCGGTGTGTAACTTTGCAAAAACAATGTCGGACTCTGTAGTTTTCTCTGGGCCCCTCCCCAATCGGACCGGGAGTGACATGTTTAGCCGCATGTTCTCCTTGAATTGCTGGCTGTCTGAGTGGTGTCTAAAAAATGAGGTGGGCTTCATAGATAATTGGCAAAGTTTCTGGGGAAAACCTGGTCTTGTTAGGAGAGACGGCATCCATCCCACTTTGGATGGAGCAGCTCTCATCTCTAGAAATCTGGCCAATTTTATTAAACCCTCCAAATTGTGACTATCCAGGGTTGGGACCAGGAAGCAGAGTTGTAGTCTTACACACCTCTCTGCAGCTTCTCTTCCCCTGCCATCCCCCCAATACCCCATCCCCGTAGAGACGGTGCCTGCTCCCAGACCACCAATAACCAGCAAAAATCTATTTAAGCATAAAATTCAAAAAGAAAAAATAATATAGCACCTTCAACTGCACCACAGACTAAAACAGTTAAATGTGGTCTATTAAACATTAGGTCTCTCTCTTCTCTACGGTAACGGAATTATAATCTGAGCTAATCTGTTGTGGTTAGATGCCATATGTCCAGATTTTGCTGCTGTTGTAATTCCGTTGCCATAGAATTGCCCAGGTGTGACGTGGAATAATAATAATTGTATGACATTGTTTAATTGTATATTATTTGTCAATGTCTTGTCAGTAATTCACTTCAATGCCCCAAATTTTGTTTCTATGATCACATGCTGCAGAGACCTGATGAACATGAAACGTATTTTTCCCCCACATTAATTTGGTATCAATGCACCTCAAGATTCAGTAAGGTTAAAAGCCTCACTTGGGGATAATTTCTCTCTTAGGAGCAATTAGACATCAGTTGAGTTTGACTGAATATTATAAATATGTACTTATATAATAATAACAAATATTGTATAATCACTTCATGATATAATAATATTAGCAATGATTGTCAAAGAATCCATATCTGAAATTTCTCTCTGACACCCATTGATGCATTGTCCAAAAAATGTTTTCTTACTTATTCAAAAAGAAAAAATAATATAGCACCTTCAACTGCACCACAGACTAAAACAGTTAAATGTGGTCTATTAAACATTAGGTCTCTCTCTTCTAAGTCCCTGTTAGTAAATGATATAATAATTGATCAACATATTGAATTATTCTGCCTTACAGAAACCTGGTTACAGCAGGATGAATATGTTAGTTTAAATGAGTCAACACCCCCGAGTCACACTAACTGTCAGAATGCTCGTAGCACGGGCCGAGGGGTAGGATTAGCAGCAACCTTCCATTCCAGCTAATTAATTAATCAAAGACCCAGACAGAGCTTTAATTCATTTGAAAGCTTGACTCTTAGTCTTGAACATCCAAATTGGAAGTCCCAAAAACCAGTTTTATTTGTTATTATCTATCGTCCACCTGGTCGTTACTGTGAGTTTCTCTGTGAATTTTCAGACCTTTTGTCTGACTTAGTGCTTAGCTCAGATAAGATAATTATAGTGGGCGATTTTAACATCCACATAGATGCTGAGAATGACAGCCTCAACACTGCATTTAATCTATTAGTAGATTCAGTTGGCTTCGCTCAAAATGTAAATGAGCCCACCCACAATTTTAACCGCACTTTAGATCTTGTTCTGACATATGGCATAGAAATTGAAGACTTAACAGTATTCCGTGAAAACCCCTGTTGTTTGATCATTTCTTAATAACATTTACATTTACTTTAATGGACTACCCAGCAGTGGGGAATAAGTTTCATTACAGTAGAAGTCTTTCTGAAAGCGCTGTAACTAGGTTTAAGGATATGATTCCTTCTTTGTTATGTTCTTCAATGCCATATACCAACACTGTGCAGAGTAGCTACCTAAACTCTGTGAGATAGAGATAGATTATCTCATCAATAGCTTTACATCCTCACTGAGCACAACTTTGGATGCTGTAGCTCCTCTGAAAAAGAGAGCCTTGAAGTGGAGATGACACTTCCAAAATTAGGGAAAAAACTGATATAAATAGCAAAATATACATGCAGTATAGTAAGTTGAAAGTGTTTTTATTCATTATCACTGAAAAATAAAGTTTGTACAGCTTCTCAAAAGTGTGTTTATTGGAAAGCGCGCTTGCAGCGCTCCTTCAGCGGTCACGTGATGCCGTGACATCACAGAATGGAGAGTCCCGTCTTTGTCTGTTCGATCGACAACAGGAACAGATGGACCTCAGCATGGACAGTGATGAGATCAAGAACTTTTCTGACTACTCTTCAAGTGTGGATTATTTCTGACTCGGATCCTGAGATTGTCGCAGCAGTGATTAGACCCTACAGATTGGAGCCGTATCTTTCGGATGAACATTCAAACCAGGAGCATTCTGGCCGTGAAAATAATGCCAACGGTGTTTATGGCGGAGCCGAAGTAGAGGCAAGAGACGTACCAATTCCAATGGATTTTGAAAGGCTGTAGAATATGGAATGGTGAGGGAGACTTTGATTTTTGTTGCTGCTGTTTATAACACTCTAATTACTGTATAGCATTTTCGATTTGAGCGTCTGTTTACCGCCTTTGTTATTGTTCCAGAGCCGTGATAGTGTAGCTATTACTTGCGGACCACCGTCATTACCTTCGGGTTTTTGCTGTTTTCGAGTGCCTGGCATTGCATTCATCTGTTCCGTGTTTAGTTACGTTATTTTCATGAAAGAATAGGAAATAAACTCTGAAAGTTTCGAAAAAGATCGCCGAAAACAACAGTGAACGTGCCGGCGCTGTGTTTACGTGCCGGGGATGTGTTTACGTGCCGCCGCCGTGTTTACTACGTAAGTTCCTTGACCATTTCAAAATTATTGTGAACATATTATTTGGGGTTGACATTTTATGTGTTCCTGTGAGCGGTGAGAACATGGAAACGGTAGAGGAAAGTGTCTGCTGTGTGGAGCAAATGTGTGTGTGTGAGCGGAGCGAGCGGCAGCCGGACATTTCGTGCATCACACAACACCGCGGCTTTCGATCAGTCTGCCTGGACTTGAAAAGGCTAAAACCTTTCGCCCTTGTGTTTGTGCAATATGCTGCGACACACTGGTCAGGCATATCGACAAACAAGTCCCTGAGAGCTGTGTTTAATCAAAGCTTCTGCCGCTAAACAAAGTGTAAACAACGGCCACCAGGCGCGCAAGCCGATGCGGTCTACATGTAGTGACATATTTTAGGCTTGGTGCTCAGTGGGAAGCTAGTCACGGGGCGTGCACATTTTTCAGTGGTGGGATGTTCAAATGTAATATATAACGGGAGAACCGCGTACACTTTCCTAAAACGTTTAGGTTGACCGAATTATATAACCTTTGTTACATGTAATAAGACTATGTTGTCTTTAAGTGTCATATCCACTTTAAATCAGAAATGCTTGACTCCGTGGTATAACCCACAAACTCGCAGCTTAAAGCAGATGGAGAGGAAATGGCGTCTCACTAATTTAGAAGATCTTCATTCAGCCTGGAAAAAGAGTCTGTTGCTCTATAAAAGCTAGGACATCTTACTATTCATCACTAATTGAAGAAAATAAGAACAACCCCAGGTTTCTTTTCAGCACTGTAGCCAGGCTGACAAAGAGTCAGAGCTCTATTGAGCCGAGTATTCCTTTAACTTTAACTAGTAATGACTTCATGACTTTCTTTGCTAATAAAATTTTAACTATTAGAGAAAAACTTACTCATAGCCATCCCAAACACATATCTTTATGTTCGACTGCTTTCAGTAATGCTGGTATTTGGTTAGACACTTTCTCTGAGTTATTTTCATTAGTCACTTCCTCCAAACCATCAACATGTCTATTAGACCCCATTCCTACCAGGCTGCTCAAGGAAGCCCTACCATTATTTAATGCTTCGATCTTAAATATGATCAATCTATCTTTGTTAGTTGGCTATGTACCACAGGCTTTTAAGGTGGCAGTAATTAAACCATTACTTAAAAAGCCATCACTTGACCCAGCTATCTTAGCTAATTATAGGCCAATCTCCAACCTTCCTTTTCTCTCAAAAATTCTTGAAAGGGTAGTTGTAAAACAGCTAACTGATCATCTGCAGAGGAATGGTCTATTTGAAGAGTTTCAGTCAGGTTTTAGAATTCATCATAGTACAGAAACAGCATTAGTGAAGGTTACAAATGATCTTCTTATAGCCTCAGACAGTGGACTCATCTTGTCCTGTTAGACCTCAGTGCAGCTTTTGATACTGTTGACCATAAAATTTTATTACAGAGATTAGAGCATGTCATAGGTATAAAAGGCACTGCGCTGCAGTGGTTTGAATCATATTTATCTAATAGATTACAATTTGTTCATGTAAATGGGGAGTCTTCCTCACAGGCTAAGGTTAATTATGGAGTTCCACAAGGTTCTGTGCTAGGACCAATTTTATTCACTTCATACATGCTTCCCTTAGGCAGTGTTATTAGAAAGCATTGCTTAAATTTTCATTGTTACGCCAATGATACTCAGCTTTATCTATCTCCATGAAGCCAAAGAACACACCAATTAGTTAAACTGCAGGATTGTCTTTCAGACAAAGACATGGATGACCTCTAATTTCCTGCTTTTAAATTCAGATAAAACTGAAGTTATTGTACTTGGCCCCACAAATCTTAGAAACATGGTGTCTAACCAGATCCTTACTCTGGATGGCATTACCCTGACCTCCAGTAATACTGTGAGAAATCTTGGAGTCATTTTTGATCAGGACATGTCCTTCAATGCGCATATTAAGCAAATATGTAGGACTGCTTTTGCATTTGACTTGCTTTTGCATTTGCGCAATATCTCTAAAATGAGAAAGGTCTTGTCTCAGAGTGATGCTGAAAAGCTAATTCATGCATTTAGTTCCTCTAGGCTGGACTACTGTAATTCATTATTATCAGGTTGTCCTAAAAGTTCCCTGAAAAGCCTTCAGTTAATTCAAAATGCTGCAGCTAGAGTACTGACAGGGACTAGAAGGAGAGAGCATATTTCACCCATATTGGCCTCTCTTCATTGGCTCCCTGTTAATTCCAGAATAGAATTTAAAATTCTTCTTCTTACTTGTAAGGTTTTGAATAATCAGGTCCCATCTTATCTTAGGGACCTCATAGTACCATATCACCCCAATAGAGTGCTTCGCTCTCAGACTGCAGGCTTACTTGTAGTTCCTAGGGTTTGTAAGAGTAGAATGGGAGGCAGAGCCTTCAGTTTTCAGGCTCCTTTCCTGTGGAACCAGCTCCCAATTCAGATCAGGGAGACAGACACCCTCTCTACTTTTTATTCACCTCTTTTTGCTCTGTATGCACCACTCTGCTTTTAATCATTGTTGATTGATCTCTGCTCTCTTCCACAGCATGTCTTTTTCCTGGTTCTCTCCCTCAGCCCCAACCAGTCCCAGCAGAAGACTGCCCCTCCCTGAGCCTGGTTCTGCTGGAGGTTTCTTCCTGTTAAAAAGGGAGTTTTTCCTTCCCACTGTCGCCAAGTGCTTGCTCATAGGGGGTCGTTCTGACCGTTGGGGTTTTTCTGTAATTATTGTATGGCTTTTGCCTTACAATATAAAGCGCCTTGGGGCAACTGTTTGTTGTGATTTGGCGCTATATAAATAAAATTGATCTGATTGTCTCTCTCCTCGCGAGTAAAAGCAACAGTATCTCCTGTGGTCCTTTGTTCTTTAATGGTTAACTGTGTCTCGTATACAGGATAAACCTAAGAGGTGGATTATGGGATCTCAGTAAATCAGACCTAAAGTCTGTTTTGATGGATTGTGTGTGATATACCCTTCTTACCAGCCAACCCGCTCACATTTTCCTCATCAAGTCTGTTTTCCTGTTACTCATAGACAGTGCATGTGCACAGTCAGAGGGACGAGGAGACAAGTCCTCACACAAAAAGCACTTTTGAAGACTGCACGCAATGGTCCTAATAATAGTGATAAGAAGAATTAATGTATTTTTTAACAACATAGTTTAATCGTTGAGGGTTGTACTTTTGCTATTACAACAGTGCTGCATGAAATGGAACTGATGAGCAAAAAGAAAGAAAGAAAAAAAAACCCAAAAACAACTCTTTTCCTAAAGTTTAAAAAAATAAAAATAAAATAAATCAAGCAGCTTTGGTTGAAGGTGGTTTTCAGTCCTTTGGACCAAGGTTCTTTGGACTAATGTCCTGTGCAGCTGACGATTTTCTGAAAACCTGTTCAGTGAATTTTGCTGCAGTTTGTTACAGTCCAACAATCCTTGTGGGACTGTGGTCAGACAAAGTTGGACTTTCTCACTGAATCCCTGTGCATTTTCGCAGTTTAATTTATTGCTGAAAAACTGTTCAAGACCTTTTCCTCTAATTTTGCATAATGATTCTTTAGGAGGCTGCTACAGCAAAAAAAAAAAAAAAAAAAGGTCAGTCCTCAAATTGTTCTAAACAGCCCCAAAAAGGCCAAAAATGACATTCTGCACACTTATCAATGTACTGAAAAAAGAGCTTCATAGTTTTTTCAGTAGTTCCACGTACAGGTTCGTTCAGTGTCGACCTACAACAATGTTTCTTTCTAAAGACCCCATAAGGATTATTATGAAGGGGAAAAAAAAAAAAAAAAAACCTTAAAAACTTTTTAATGTACTTTATCTCTCTGAAGCCCCTGTCACACCGGGCTTGCATACAGTTGTCTTGTGATGCGCCTTGGGGCAACTGTTTGTTGTGATTTGGCGCTGTATAAATAAAATTGATTTGATTTGATCCTTATGAACTACGCTGGAAAACTGTGCAGATTTCACCCGTTCAAACATCTGTTGTAAGCACGCACAGGCGCTGCAGGCTGTAAGATCATGCAGTCACACGCACGCTGGTTCGATTACCTGTTCTGAGCATGCACAGGGCTGCGGGCTAGGTGGGTCATCCATCCAAAAAACTCTACTTTCTGCATCCAGTGCTCTACGCAGAAGAAAATTAAACATTTAATTTTTTGCGTGCATTTCACATACCCCCTTTGCTTCCCTCAGCATAGTGCCTTATAGGGCAAGCTCTGTAAGATCAGTGTAGAGCTGTGTAGTCTGTACGCTGCATTACGCAACTTTATGTAGGCCCGGTGTGAAAGGAGCTTAAAACACACCCCCCCGCCCCACCCTGCATCAGTGTCCACCTACACAGAGCACTGACCTTTGGCTCATTTGGTGAAAATTCTTTGTCCAAAGGGCCTTCAGGGTCTCTTCACCCTTTATTTTTAAAAACACATTAGATGTCAATCATGAGCACTGGATCGACTGCCAGCAGGCGTTTAAAGTCGTATGTATGAAGGAGCACCAGAACACACAAAGGGGAAAATGAAAATGGCCTTAATAACAGCGTCCTTCAGATTTCTTCAGGGAAGGCTGAGTGTGTTTTATGTAACGATGTCCAGCAGGGAAGTTGGCATTCATCTGTCACTGTCCAACAAAACTAGCCCCCAGCCTAAAATCAGAGACTTTTCCATGGTACGTCGTGGTGGAAACGTGCCCACACGACCTCCAGAGGACAATCAGTCATCCAGTTCTTTAACGCACTGCTCCACAATCTCTCGCAGGTTTGGGTTTTCCATGGCAGCTGCCACCCGCTCCTTATCGTTGATCTGTTTGTTGACTGGAGACACAAACACACTTCAGTGAGTAGGAACTCATCACTTCACTTACCCAGTGTCTCCTGATAATCAGTGTAAAAACAAACCACGAGACGCCCTCAAATGTCTGTGACCAAAATGTTCCTATGATGCCACCAAACTGACAAATCAATCTGGACATAGTTCATTTCCAGTTAAGAGACAAAAGATTAAAATCAGGTAACAGCTCAGAAATGTCAAGGAAGCAACACCGCATGTCAGTGCAATGATGTCACATGACTGAACCCAAAGCAGTTCATGGGACATACAGAAATCAGGAATGAGAACCTTCCTGAAGGTGCCCACCCCCTCCCACACCCTGTGAGGGGCAGGGTGTGGGAGGGGGTGCATTAATTTCATGAAGTTCAAAATTGAGCAGAAATAGCATGGGGCTATTTGTGTACGAGGTACTACGAGGACAAACGAGGATGTTAGAGGCATGTTGGTGGTGAGAACGAGCCTGTTAGAGTCCCATTATCCAATTACCTGGTGGCTACGAGGACAGGACAGGCTACCTGTAACAGAGCAGGTTCCACTCGGAGAAAGAAGCCCTTGTAGCCTTTTTTAACATCCGTTTCCTGCAATTCCTTCAGAGGAACATCATATATATGGCTCATTATTCAAATAATCACTGAAATTTCTGACAAATCCAGAAGTGGCTCATTATTCATGGCTTTATTATTTGGTCTGACCAGGACTGAGGGTGCACATGCCCTCTCATGAACTACCCAGACTTCATTTCCTTAACTGGCTTTAATTACATTTACAGACACAGACAAACTGCGGGACGGGCAACTAAGCTGTTTAGTATCTTCTATTACTGGCAAGCCTTGTGCACACCATGCTGTTTAGTAACAGCGATGCCCGGTGGCTAACGTGAGAACTGTCAGAAATACATCAGACCTCAGTTTTTTTTCTCACCGGATTTGAAATGATAGACAGGTGACTAAATTAATCCCAAACATCGGGAAACCGCTGATCGGTGGGTGATCCTCATCCCTGTGAGTGAAGCAGATAAGTGAAACAATCCTTCACATGGTCATACAAGCATGAGGTTTGGCACAAATATACCTTAGACATTGCTCTTTTGAAAAAACCAACTGGCCACTTGAATTTTAGGTAGGAGTCAATTGAAGAATTACACAGGGGTCAAAAGTTAAAGTTGCTCTAATTTTGGGAAAAAGCTATGCAAATTATTGGTTAATAGGTTTTAAAAGAGAATAGTTGAACCATGTGTCATGCTTAGTTATCATGTTACAGGGTAACATAGTTCACATGTCATCAGTTGTGGGCACAGCTCACCAAAAAGTTAGCTTTGGTAACCGCTAAGCCGCTAACTGAAAAGTTAACTTTCATAACGATAAAACAATAAACTGATAGAAAAAAAATTAGCAGAAGTTACAGCTAACTGATAACTGCTAACTTTTAGTATTGACTCCAGGACACTGTCAGCTACTGACAAGCCAGTTTTGAGTTTAAGCGCCGCCAATGCTTTTGAGTAGAATCAAAGGCGATCACAAACCCAACACAAACAATGAGTCAGAGCTTCTGTCTTTGTGCGTCCTGCCACTGCTGTAAGGAAGAGTCATTTACATTCACAGCATACACAGCCTATGACGTGGGCCAAAGGCATAAACAGAAAAGCAGGTTTAACTTATGATTTGATTTAAAAAACCAAACTAATTCCGGACAGTTTATTTATATTAATGTTAACTGTCATTTCTGCAAAGTGAAAATATCACAAATAGCTTTTAGTTTTAAAGCAATGCACTAATTCTGATTGTCTGAGCATTAAAGGAGGATTTGCCTAAACTTAATTATCTTATCTGATAGAACATACTAAAAACATGCAATCCCCACCTTTTTTGTTTGTTTTTGATGCTTAAGAAATCAATAAAATAAAAATTGATAAAGAACAGTGTTGTATAAAGTACCGGAAAAATCACACTTAAGTAAAAGTACAGATACCCATTAAGAAAAATAACTTTGGTAGAAGTTCAAGTAACTGATTGAAATGCTACTCAAGTCTTAAAGTATCTAGTGTTTATTGTACTTAAGTATGACAAGTAATGTACAACTAAATGTACTCAAGTATTGAAAGTAAAAGGACAAGTAAATGTTAATAATCAAAAACGGACTGATTTTTTTTTTAAATAAAAGTTTATCTAGGCTTGTAAATGACTGGTAGTATTAGTCAAAATACTGAAAATTGTGCACATCACACAAAAACACTTCAGAAACAAGGTTTCAAAACCTAAACGAGAGTAGGCTACTTACTAGGTGTTCACAGGAAACAGTTATTTATTTCTATATGTATTTATTTATTTTCATCGTTACATGGTTTTACCTTTTCTGTTGTTTTGTTTCATTAGGTTATTTTTGTCTCTTTCTCTAAAATTGTATTGTAACATTATTAGTCTATTATGATTGACTATTATTGTCTATTATTTAGACTATTGTTGTTGCTATAATATATGAATAAAAATAAATTTAAAAAATTACAATTTGACTCTTTTACGACAACGAATGCTGAGCCATTAATTATACAGAAAACAAATCAACACAAACGTACTGATACGAACAGCTTAATGCTACCTTTAACATTGAAAATGCCATAGACATGCTAACGGTCATGTTTTTAAGTTATAAATTACATCTATCAACTGTTTCAGAAGACCATAACAGGTCGGTTTAACATAAAAATATTAAATATTACTCACAGACATATGCTCTTCAGGGTTTTAGCGGGAAAAAATTAGGATAAAGCGAAATAAAATCCACGAATCATAGATCGAAGCACTGCTTCGACCTGCGAATCACTGCTTTGATTGATTCAAGGTTCAAAGCAAAGCCGCGCTACAGAAAAGTTGATTACAGTCCCGCTGCAGGTCTGTAATCAATGTAGAGAAATGATCATTTTTCTGACAAACACCCCCCAAGTGTGCAACTGCAAAAAAGCCTACCGGACATGCCTCATGACAAATCGGCCTGACTTCGTTGCAGTCACTAGTAATCAGTGGTGTCTCTGGGTGAAAACACGACTTTTTTCGTGTGTGTATATGTGTGTCTGTGCGTTTTGTTTTTTTTTTTGTAATGAGTAACGGCATGGTGCATAGAAAATGCATCGGAGTAGAAGTATGCAGTTAAGGTCAGAAATGTAGTGAAGTAAAAGTGAAAGTAAGCTGAACTTAAAAAACTCAAGTAAAGTACAAAGTCTCCCAAAACGTACTTAAGTACAGTAGTGAAGTATTTTTACTTCGTTACTATACAACACTGATAAAGAACACGTGACTGGTCAGATGTTTTATGACGTCGCTATATGTAGACCAAGCTTGCGCGCTGTCATCTCTCCTGTTTTACGGAAAACGGGTGTTTTTTGCTATCATGCACTACTGCTGGAAAATAAGGAATGGCTTGGGCTGTGCGATGAAACTGAAGGACCCTCCTGTTACCAGCTTCTCCAAAGTGTGTCGCAGCCATTCTGAGTGGGACTGCTGTGAAAGAGATTTTCAAGCAGAGCTCATGCATTCTAAGCAAAAAACCTTTTTGAAGGACACTGTGATCCCGATGATATTTGACTTCAGTCAGTATACAAGGTCTGTTAGAAAAGTATCTGACCTTTTTATTTTTTTCAAAAACCATATGGGTTTGAATCACGTGTGATTGCAACAGCCAAGCTTGAACCTTCGTGCGCATGCGTGAGTTTTTTCACGCCTGTCGGTTGCATCATTCGCCTGTGAGCAGGCTTTGTGTGAGCACTGGTCCACCCCTCTCGTCGTTTTTTTATTGCGAATAAATGTCTGAACGATTTGGAGCTTTGCTGCATCAATTTTTTTCCAGAAACTGTGAGAGACCTCCAGGTGGACACCGTTCAGAAAATTAATATGGCTTTCAGGGACGATTTTATGGGGATTATACAGATTACAGATACAGATTAGATACAGATTAAGAGACAGACACCCGCTGGAACAACCAGATCATTTGGTTAGACTCTTTCTCTCCGATTGTTCTGTCTGAGTTATTTTCATTAGTTACTTCATCCAAACCATCAACATGTTTATTAGACCCCATTCCTACCAGGCTGCTCAAGGAAGCCCTACCATTATTTAATGCTTCGATCTTAAATATGATCAATCTATCTTTGTTAGTTGGCTATGTACCACAGGCTTTTAAGGTGGCAGTAATTAAACCATTACTTAAAAAGCCATCACTTGACCCAGCTATCTTAGCTAATTATAGGCCAATCTCCAACCTTCCTTTTCTCTCAAAAATTCTTGAAAGGGTAGTTGTAAAACAGCTAACTGATCATCTGCAGAGGAATGGTCTATTTGAAGAGTTTCAGTCAGGTTTTAGAATTCATCATAGTACAGAAACAGCATTAGTGAAGGTTACAAATGATCTTCTTATGGCCTCGGACAGTGGACTCATCTCTGTGCTTGTTCTGTTAGACCTCAGTGCTGCTTTTGATACTGTTGACCATAAAATTTTATTACAGAGATTAGAGCATGCCATAGGTATTAAAGGCACTGCGCTGCGGTGGTTTGAATCATATTTGTCTAATAGATTACAATTTGTTCATGTAAATGGGGAATCTTCTTCACAGACTAAAGTTAATTATGGAGTTCCACAAGGTTCTGTGCTAGGACCAATTTTATTCACTTTATACATGCTTCCCTTAAGCAGTATTATTAGACGGTATTGCTTAAATTTTCATTGTTACGCAGATGATACCCAGCTTTATCTATCCATGAAGCCAGAGGACACACACCAATTAGCTAAATTGCAGGATTGTCTTACAGACATAAAGACATGGATGACCTCTAATTTCCTGCTTTTAAACTCAGATAAAACTGAAGTTATTGTACTTGGCCCCACAAATCTTAGAAACATGGTGTCTAACCAGATCCTTACTCTGGATGGCATTACCCTGACCTCTAGTAATACTGTGAGAAATCTTGGAGTCATTTTTGATCAGGATATGTCATTCAAAGCGCATATTAAACAAATATGTAGGACTGCTTTTTTGCATTTACGCAATATCTCTAAAATCAGAAAGGTCTTGTCTCAGAGTGATGCTGAAAAACTAATTCATGCATTTATTTCCTCTAGGCTGGACTATTGTAATTCATTATTATCAGGTTGTCCTAAAAGTTCCCTAAAAAGCCTTCAGTTAATTCAAAATGCTGCAGCTAGAGTACTGACGGGGACTAGAAGGAGAGAGCATATCTCACCCATATTGGCCTCTCTTCATTGGCTTCCTGTTAATTCTAGAATAGAATTTAAAATTCTTCTTCTTACTTATAAGGTTTTGAATAATCAGGTCCCATCTTATCTTAGGGACCTCGTAGTACCATATCACCCCAATAGAGCGCTTCGCTCTCAGACTGCAGGCTTACTTGTAGTTCCTAGGGTTTGTAAGAGTAGAATGGGAGGCAGAGCCTTCAGCTTTCAGGCTCCTCTCCTATGGAACCAGCTCCCAATTCAGATCAGGGAGACAGACACCCTCTCTACTTTTAAGATTAGGCTTAAAACTTTCCTTTTTGCTAAAGCTTATAGTTAGGGCTGGATCAGGTGACCCTGAACCATCCCTTAGTTATGCTGCTATAGACGTAGACTGCTGGGGGGTTCCCATGATGCACGGTTTCTTTCTCTTTTTGCTCTGTATGCACCACTCTGCATTTAATCATTAGTGATCGATCTCTGCTCCCCTCCACAGCATGTCTTTTTCCTGGTTCTCTCCCTCAGCCCCAACCAGTCCCAGCAGAAGACTGCCCCTCCCTGAGCCTGGTTCTGCTGGAGGTTTCTTCCTGTTAAACGGGAGTTTGTCCTTCCCACTGTAGCCAAGTGCTTGCTCACAGGGGGTCGTTTTGACCGTTGGGGTTTTACATAATTATTGCATGGCCTTGCCTTACAATATAAAGCGCCTTGGGGCAACTGTTTGTTGTGATTTGGCGCTATATAAAAAAATTGATTGATTGATTGATTGATTTCCAACGTGAAGGCTTTGTTGATCCGGGACCTCGTCTGACTTTCACAAAAAGGCATAAGTCGTGGACATCAGCACTTTTTTGGCACTGTTACAGGAGTTTTGTTCATGGAAAGAAAAGCTGAGGGACGCGCCACGGAGTCATTCATTACGCGGCACAAAACCACCTCTGTGTTGGTCACACAGGACAGCTTTCAGGTGGATTTCAGATGGATTCCAGTTGCTTTTCAGTCGTGTGATTATCCAATTGTGATTGTGCATGAGCTGGACATGCCCCAACATGTCCCGGAAGGCTTCATCACGGCGTTGCTTTGCGCCATGCGACTCCTCCGCACGTCTGTCTTAATGTGCTGTAGAAATGCTGATGTCCACGTCTTTTCACAATTCCTGTGCTAGTCAGATGACATACCGGATCAAGACAGCATCCAGTTTAGAAATGAACGGCACATTTCACTGTTACAGGAGTTTTTGTCATGGAAAGAGGAGCGGAATTCCGCGCGTCGCGGTGGAGCTGCATGGCGCAAAGCAACGCCGTGATGAAGCCTTCCGGAACATGTTGGGGCATGTCCAGCTCATGCACAATCACAATCGGATAATCACATGACTGAAAAGCAACCGACAGCCGTCTGAAATCCACCTGAAAGCCGTCCTGTGAGACCAACACGGAGGTGGTTTTGTGCCGCGTAATGAACGGCTCCGTGGCGCGTCCCTCCGCTTTTCTTTCCATGAAAAAAACTCCTGTAACAGTGGAATGTGCCGAAAAAGTGCTGATGTCCACGACTTCTGCCTTTTTGTGAAAGTCAGACGAGGTCCCGGATCAACAAAGCCTTCACCTTGGAAATTATCTGGTTGTTTCAGCGGGGTCTGAGCATGTCGATCGGCGTTGGGAGCGCGCCGCGCTCTCAGCAGTTGTGGGCCGTCCTTAAAGCGGCAGTAACACTCCTTAATCTGTATAATCCCCATAAAATCGTCTCTGAAAGCCATATTAATTTTCCGAACAGTGTCCACCTGGAGGTCTGTCACAGTTTCTGGAAAAAAATTGATGTAGCAAAGCTCCAAATTGTTCAGACATTTATTCGCAATAAAAAATAGATGAGAGGGGTGGACCAGTGCTCACACAAAGCCTGCTCACAGGCGAATGACGCAACCGACAGGCGTGAAAAAACTCACATGCACACGAAGATTCAAGCTTGGCTGATGCAATCACACACGATTCAAATCCATATGGTTTTTGAAAAAAATAAAAAGGTCCGATACTTTTCTAACAGACCTCGTATAAATGTGAGGTGAGCCCCAGTCAGGGAAACAGAAAAACAGAGCCGACTGTCGTCACAATGAGCACTGAGACAAACGAGAGGACAACTGTACAGGAGGTGAACTTCTAAAGCAGAATATTTATTTATTGATCAGTTTAGCTGAGAAGATATTAATTCTAAATGGTTAACCGGCGCACAGTCACAGTCGTGATACTAACGACAACATTTTTTTTTCCTCTGGCGTGTGAGTGTGTGTTGTGATGCTATGGCAGCGTGCATGGCCTGTGTTGTGCAAGATATAAATTTGTGATCAACAGTATAATTCATTTGGGTGTAATTATTATGTGCATTACCTGCTAGTAAAAACTGATAGTGACTTTTGTGTGTGTGTATATATATATATATATATATATATATATATATATATATTAAAATAGAATTAGTGTGTAGAATCTTATGTTCACCGTGTTATTTGTGGTTGACATCCTGTTCATAACAATCAGTGACAGGATAACACACACACACACACACACACACACACACACACACACACACACACACACACACACACACACACAGGAAAATTGAAAACATGCTGATTGATGTGTGTGTCACTTATCAATAAAACCAGATGGAATTGCTTGTGGTTTTTACACTTTAGCTGTTTTTATTTTTAACAATATTTCTTCTGTTTTGAAGGTGATAAAAGATTCATATTTCAGTGGAGCAAAGTGAGCCAAGACCTTAAGTCAAAGATCCCACAGACTGCTGACACGGGAGCTGATGGAAGCCACCTTCAGCAGACGTGTCCATGGTAACAATATGTTCCTCAGTCTGAGTTTTATGAATGTATTGATTATTGATATTTCTGTATAATTCCAATCAGAGTTGAAACACTTGCCATTGAGACAAAAGGTAAACTAAGTCCCTTCAGCTGCTCCCTTGTTTGTACTCGAGATCATCACAGCTAATCAGAGGTTGATCCGCTTGTTGATTTGGCACAAGTTGTACACGAGATGAACCTTCAGCACTGAAACCAAGTACACAAGCCACTGCGATTAATAATATATATAAATAAAGTATGATGAGAAATGACTAATCTAATTAAAACACTCACCTAAAAATAGTTGTCAAATCAACTATGTAGAAAGTGCTGAACATAGATTGGACGCTGCTGACATTTTCCATTGTGCTATAAACTCGGGGGGGGGGGGGGAAAAGCTCATTTGGTTCACTTGAGGGACGTTATTGTTACACTGTATGTTGTTTTCAGATTTTTTTTTTTTTTAATTTACAGGGTGATTCCATAATTTTTTCCTCAGAATTGAGTGATTCCATATTTTTTTCCTCTGCTTGGTCTAAAAAAGTAACCGTTACTGACTGCCACAATCTTTTTTTCTTGATTTCTTATAGTGTTTCTTAAAGCCAGAAAGTTGCCATTTGAAATGACTTTAGTTTTGTGTCATGTCTGTGATCTGCTTTTTTTTCTACAAAATTAAACAACTGAATGAACATCCTCCGAGGCTGGTGATTCCATAATTTTTGCCAGGGGTTGTATTTATATCAAGCAACCACATCCAAAACTTTTCATTTGTCAAGTGTCACTTTATAAAAGTGAAGTCATGTGTTGATGCTGGTGGAGAAGCTAGACCAGGTCCCTGCTCAGTGCAGCGTAGAAGCCTTCAGAAACACCACTGGAACCCGTTTCTTATCACTGTAAGTGCACAGGCTGGAATCACCTTTCTGCATTTCCTCCCACGTTTGACACAGACCCACCAGTTAAAACTGCAGTACACTGTGTATCTGTACAATCTGTAGTAAGTCCCTTCGGCTGCTCCCTTGTTTGCACTCGGGGTCGCCACACAAATCCAAGGTGGATCTGCATGTTGAATTGGCACAAGTTTTACGCCGGATGCCCTTCCTGACACAACTCCACATTACATGGAGAAAATGTGGCAGGGGTGGGATTTGAACCCGGAACCTTCTGAACTGAAACCAAGCAATTTAACCACTTGGCCACCACCCTATTAAAACTCAATAAGTCAAATCAAATCAATTTTATTTATATAGCGCCAAATCACAACAACAGTTGCCCCAAGGCGCTTTATATTGTAAGGCAAGGCCATACAATAATCACAGAAAAACCCCAACGGTCAAAACGACCCCCTATGAGCAAGCACTTGGCGACAGTGGGAAGGAAAAACTCCCTATTAACAGGAAGAAACCTCCAGCAGAACCAGGCTCAGGGAGGGTCAGTCTTCTGCTGGGACTGGTTGGGGCTGAGGGAGAGAACCAGGAAAAAGACATGCTGTGGAGGGGAGCAGAGATCAATCACTAATGATTAAATGCAGAGTGGTGCATACAGAGCAAAAAGAGAAAGAAACACTCAGTGCATCATGGGAACCCCCCAGCAGTCTAAGTCTATAGCAGCATAACTAAGGGATGGTTCAGGGTCACCTGATCCAGCCCTAACTATAAGCTTTAGCAAAAAGGAAAGTTTTAAGCCTAATCTTAAAAGTAGAGAGGGTGTCTGTCTCCCTGATCCGAATTGGGAGCTGGTTCCACAGGAGAGGAGCCTGAAAGCTGAAGGCTCTGCCTCCCATTCTACTCTTACAAACCCTAGGAACTACAAGTAAGCCTGCAGTCTGAGAGCGAAGCGCTCTATTGGGGTGATATGGTACTACGAGGTCCCTAAGATAAGATGGGACCTGATTATTCAAAACCTTATAAGTAAGAAGAAGAATTTTAAATTCTATTCTCGAATTAACAGGAAGCCAATGAAGAGAGGCCAGTATGGGTGAGATATGCTCTCTCCTTCTAGTCCCTGTCAGTACTCTAGCTGCAGCATTTTGAATTAATTGAAGGCTTTTCAGGGAACTTTTAGGACAACCTGATAATAATGAATTACAATAGTCCAGCCTAGAGGAAATAAATGCATGAATTAGTTTTTCAGCATCACTCTGAGACAAGAACTTTCTAATTTTAGAGATATTGTGCAAATGCAAAAAAGCAGTCCTTCATATTTGTTTAATATGCGCATTGAATGACATATCCTGATCAAAAATGACTCCAAGATTTCTCACAGTATTACTAGAGGTCAGGGTAATGCCATCCAGAGTAAGGATCTGGTTAGACACCATGTTTCTAAGATTTGTGGGGCCAAGTACAATAACTTCAGTTTTATCTGAGTTTAAAAGCAGGAAATTAGAGGTCATCCATGTCTTTATGTCTGTAAGACAATCCTGCAGTTTAGCTAATTGGTGTGTGTCCTCTGGCTTCATGGATAGATAAAGCTGGGTATCATCTGCGTAACAATGAAAATTTAAGCAATGCTGTCTAATAATACTGCCTAAGGGAAACATGTATAAAGTGAATAAAACTGGTCCTAGCACAGAACCTTGCGGAACTCCATAATTAACCTTAGTCTGTGACAGAGGTGGGCAATCATGTGCCATGAAGGGCCGAAACACTGCAGGTGTTTATGTTCAGAGGAGAAGCTCATCAGCACCCACCTGCTGAGGTGACTGGTTGCAAGGAAAACCTGCACTGTCTCGGCCCTCGTTGCCCACCCCTGGTCTGTCAAGAAGATTCCCCATTTACATGAACAAATTGTAATCTATTAGATAAATATGATTCAAACCACCACAGCGCAGTGCCTTTAATACCTATGGCATACTCTAATCTCTGTAATAAAATTTTATGGTCAACAGTATCAAAAGCAGCACTGAGGTCTAACAGAACAAGCACAGAGATGAGTCCACTGTCTGAGGCCATAAGAAGATCATTTGTAACCTTCACTAATGCTGTTTCTGTACTATGATGAATTCTAAAACCTGACTGAAACTCTTCAAATAGACCATTCCTCTGCAGATGATCAGTTAGCTGTTTTACAACAACCCTTTCAAGAATTTTTGAGAGAAAAGGAAGGTTGGAGATTGGCCTATAATTAGCTAAGATAGCTGGGTCAAGTGATGGCTTTTTAAGTAATGGTTTAATTACTGCCACCTTAAAAGCCTGTGGTACATAGCCAACTAATAAAGATAGATTGATCATATTTAAGATCGAAGCATTAATTAATGGTAGGGCTTCCTTGAGCAGCCTGGTAGGAATGGGGTCTAATAGACATGTTGATGGTTTGGAGGAAGTAACTAATGAAAATAACTCAGAACAATTGGAGAGAAAGAGTCTAACCAAATACCGGCATCACTGAAAGCAGCCAAAGATAACGATATGTCTTTGGGATGGTTATGAGTAATTTTTTCTCTAATAGTTAAAATTTTATTAGCAAAGAAAGTCATGAAGTCATTACTAGTTAAAGTTAAAGGAATACTTGGCTCAATAGAGCTCTGACACTTTGTCAGCCTGGCTACAGTACTGAAAAGAAACCTGGGGTTGTTCTTATTTTCTTCAATTAGTGATGAGTAGTAAGATGTCCTAGCTTTACGGAGGGCTTTTTTTTATAGAGCAACAGACTGTTTTTCCAGGCTAAGTGAAGATCTTCTAAATTAGTGAGACGCCATTTCCTCTCCAACTTACGGGTTATCTGCTTTAAGCTGCGAGTTTGTGAGTTATACCACGGAGTCAGGCACTTCTGATTTAAGGCTCTCTTTTTCAGAGGAGCTACAGCAACCAAAGTTGTCTTCAATGAGGATGTAAAGCTATTGACGAGATACTCTATCTCACTCACAGAGTTTAGGTAGCTACTCTGCACTGTGTTGGTATATGGCATTAGAGAACATAAAGAAGGAATCATATCCTTAAACCTAGTTACAGCGCTTTCTGAAAGACTTCTAGTGTAATGAAACTTATTCCCCACTGCTGGGTAGTCCATCAGAGTAAATGTAAATGTTATTAAGAAATGATCAGACAGAAGGGAGTTTTCAGGGAATACTGTTAAGTCTTCAATTTACATACCATAAGTCAGAACAAGATCTAAGATATAATTAAAGTGGTGGGTGGACTCATTTACATTTTGAGCAAAGCCAATTGAGTCTAATAATAGATTAAATGCAGTGTTGAGGGTGTCATTCTCAGCATCTGTGTGGATGTTAAAATCGCCCACTATAATTATCTTATCTGATCTAAGCACTAACTCAGACAAAAGGTCTGAAAATTCACAGAGAAACTCACAGTAACGACCAGGTGGACAATAGATAATAACAAATAAAACTGGTTTTTGGGACTTCCAATTTGGATGGACAAGACTAAGAGTCAAGCTTTCAAATGAATTAAAGCTCTGTCTGGGTTTTGGATTAATTAATAAGCTGGAATGGAAGATTGCTGCTAATCCTCCTCCTCGGCCCGTGCTACGAGCGTTCTGGCAGTTAGTGTGACTCGGGGGTGTTCAATCAATCAACTTTTTTCTTATATGGCGCCAAATCACAACAAACAGTTGCCCCAAGGCGCTCCATATTGCAAGGCAAGGCCATACAATAACCATGAAAAACCCCAACGGTCAAAACGACCCCCTATGAGCAAGCACTTGGCCACAGTGGGAAGGAAAAACTCCCTTTTAACAGGAAGAAACCTCCAGCAGAACCAGGCTCAGGGAGGGGCAGTCTTCTGCTGAGACTGGTTGGGGCTGAGGGAAAGAACCAGGAAAAAGACATGCTGTGGAGGGGGGCAGAGATCGATCACTAATGATTAAATGCAGAGTGATGCACACGGAGCAAAAAAAGAAAGAAACAGTGCATCATGGGAACCCCCCCACAGTCTACGTCTAAAGCAACATAACCAAGGGATGGTCCAGGGTCACCCGATCCAGCCCTAACTATAAGCCTTAGCGAAAAGGAAAGTTTTAAGCCTAATCTTAAAAGTAGAGAGGGTATCTGTCTCCCTGATCTGAATTGGGAGCTGGTTCCACAGGAGAGGAGCCTGAAAGCTGAAGGCTCTGCCTCCCATTCTACTCTTACAAACCCTAGGAACTACAAGTAAGCCCGCAGTCTGGGAGCGAAGCGCTCTAATGGGGTAATATGGTACTACGAGGTCCCTAAGATAAGATGGGACCTGATTATTCAAAACCTTATAAGTAAGAAGAAGAATTTTAAATTCTATTCTAGAATTAACAGGAAGCCAATGAAGAGAGGCCAACACGGGTGAGATATGCTCTCTCCTGCTAGTCCCCATCAGTACTCTAGCTGCAGCATTCTGAACCAACTGAAGGCTTTTTAGGGAACTTTTAGGACAACCTGATAATAATGAATTACAATAGTCCAGCCTAGAGGAAATAAATGCATGAATTAGTTTTTCAGCATCACTCTGAGACAAGACCTTTCTGATTTTAGAGATATTGCGTAAATGCAAAAAGGCAGTCCTACATATTTGTTTAATATGCGCTTTGAATGACATATCCTGATCAAAAATAACTCCAAGATTTCTCACAGTATTACTAGAGATCAGGGAAATGCCATCCAGAGTAACGATCTGGTTAGACACCATGCTTCTAAGATTTGTGGGGCCAAGTACAATAACTTCAGTTTTATCTGAGTTTAAAAGCAGGAAATTAGAGGTCATCCATGTCTTTATGTCTGTAAGACAATCCTGCAGTTTAGCTAATTGGTGTGTATCCTCTGGCTTCATGGATAGATAAAGCTGGGTATCATCTGCGTAACAATGAAAATTTAAGCAATACCGTCTAATAATACTGCCCAAGGGAAGCATGTATAAAGTGAATAAAATTGGTCCTAGCACAGAACCTTGTGGAACTCCATAATTAACTTTAGTCTGTGAAGAAGATTCCCCATTTACATGAACAAACTGTAATCTATTAGACAAATATGATTCAAACCACCGCAGCGCAGTGCCTTTAATACCTATGACATGCTCTAATCTCTGTAATAAAATTTATGGTCAACAGTATCAAAAGCAGCACTGAGGTCCAACAGAACAAGCACAGAGATAAGTCCACTGTCCGAAGCCATAAGAAGATCATTTGTAACCTTCACTAATGCTGTTTCTGTACTATGATGCATTCTAAAACCTGACTGAAACTCTTCAAATAGACCATTCCTCTGCAGGTGATCAGTTAGCTGTTTTACAACTACCCTCTCAAGAATCTTTGAGAGAAAAGGAAGGTTGGAGATTGGCCTATAATTAGCTAAGATAGCTGGGTCAAGTGATGGCTTTTTAAGTAATGGTTTAATTACTGCCACCTTAAAAGCCTGTGGTACATAACCAACTAACAAAGATAGATTGATCATATTTAAGATTGAAGCATTAAATAATGGTAGGACTTCCTTGAGCAACCTGGCAGGAATGGGGTCTAATAGACATGTTGATGGTTTGGAGGAAGTAACTAATGAAAATAACTCAGAACAATTGGAGAGAAAGAGTCTAACCAAATACCGGCATCACTGAAAGCAGCCAAAGATAACGATATGTCTTTGGGATGGTTATGAGTAATTTTTTCTCTAATAGTTAAAATTTTATTAGCAAAGAAAGTCATGAAGTCATTACTAGTTAAAGTTAAAGGAATACTTGGCTCAATAGAGCTCTGACTCTTTGTCAGCCTGGCTACAGTGCTGAAAAGAAACCTGGGGTTGTTCTTATTTTCTTCAATTAGTGATGAGTAGAAAGATGTCCGAGCTTCACGGAGGGCTTTCTTATAGAGCAACAAACTCTTTTTCCAGGCTAAGTGAAGATCTTCTAAATTAGTGAGACGCCATTTCCTCTCCAACTTACGGGTTATCTGCTTTAAGCTACGAGTTTGTGAGTTATACCACGGAGTCAGACACTTCTGATTTAAAGCTCTCTTTTTCAGAGGAGCTACAGCATCCAAAGTTGTCTTCAATGAGGATGTAAAACTATTGACGAGATACTCTAGCTCCCTTAGAGTTTAGATAGCTACTCTGCTCTGTGTTGGTATATGACATTAGAGAACATAAAGAAGGAATCATATCCTTAAACCTAGTTACAGCGCTTTCTGAAAGACTTCTAGTGTAATGAAACTTATTCCCCACTGCAGGGTAGTCCATCAGGGTAAATGTAAATGTTATTAAAAAATGATCAGACAGAAGGGAGTTTTCAGGGAATACTGTTAAGTCTTCTATTTCCATACCATAAGTCAGAACAAGATCTAAAATATGATTAAAGTGGTGGGTGGACTCATTTACTTTTTGAGCAAAGCCAATAGAGTCTAATAATAGATTAAATGCAGTGTTGAGGCTGTCATTCTCAGCATCTGTGTGGATGTTAAAATCGCCCACTATAATTATCTTATCTGAGCTAAGCACTAAGTCAGATAAAAGGTCTGAAAATTCACAGAGAAACTCACAGTAACGACCAGGTGGACGATAGATAATAACAAATAAAACTGGTTTTTGGGACTTCCAATTTGGATGGACAAGACTAAGAGACAAGCTTTCAAATGAATTAAAGCTCTGTCTAGGTTTTTGATTAATTAATAAGCTGGAATGGAAGATTGCTGCTAATCCTCCACCCCGGCCCGTGCTACGAGCATTCTGACAGTTAGTGTGACTCGGGGGTGTTGACTCATTTAAACTAACATGTTCATCCTGCTGTAACCAAGTTTCTGTTAGGCAGAATAAATCAATACGTTGATCAATTATTATATAATTTACCAACAGGGACTTAGAAGAAAGAGACCTAATGTTTAATAGACCACATTTAACTGTTTTAGTCTGTGGTGCAGTTGAAGGTGCTATATTATTTTTTCTTTTTGAATTTTTATGCTTAAATAGATTTTTGCTAGTTATTGGTGGTCTGGGAGCAGGCACCGTCTCTACGGGGATGGGGTAATAAGGGGATGGCAGGGGGAGAGAAGCTGCAGAGAGGTGTATAAGACCACAGCTCTGCCTCCTGGTCCCAACGCTAGACAATCACAGTTTGGAGGATCCAAAAAAATTGGCCAGATTTCTAGAAATGAGAGCTGCTCCCTCTAAAGTGGGATGGATGCCGTCTCTCCTAACAAGACCAGGTTTTCCCCAGAAGCTTTGCCAATTATCAATGAAGCCCACCTCATTTTTTGGACACCACTCAGACAGCCAGCAATTCAAGGAGAACATGCGGCTAAACATGTCACTCCCGGTCTGATTGGGGAGGGGCCCAGAGAAAACAACAGAGTCCGACATTGTTTTTGCAAAGTTGCACACCGATTTAATGTTAATTTTAGTGACCTCCGATTGGCGTAACCGAGTGTCATTACTGCCGACGTGAATTACAATCTTACCAAATTTACGCTTAGCCTTAGCCAGCAATTTCAAATGTCCTTCGATGTCGCCTACTCTGGCCCCCGGAAGACAATTGACAATGGTTGCTGGTGTCGCTAACTTCACATTTCTCAAAACAGAGTCGCCAATAACCAGAGTTTGATCCTTGGCGGGTGTGTCGTCGAGTGGGGAAAAACGGTTAGAGATGTGAACGGGTTGACGGTGTACACGGGGCTTCTGTTTAGGGCTTCCTCCTCACAGTCACCCAGTCAGCCTGCTTTCCCGACTGCACGGGATCTGCCAGGGGGGAACTAACGGCGGCTAAGCTACCTTGGTCCGCACCGACTACAGGGGCCTGGCTAGCTGTAGAATTTTCCACGGTGCGGAGCCGAGCCTCCACTTCGCCCAGCCTGGCCTCCAAAGCTACGAATAAGCTGCACTTATTACAAGTACCGTTACTGCTAAAGGAGGCCGAGGAATAACTAAACATTTCACACCCAGAGCAGAAAAGTGCGGGAGAGACAGGAGAAGCCGCCATGCTAAACCGGCTAAGAGCTAGTAGCTACGCTAAGCTAGCGGATTCCCAAAAACACACAAAGTGAATAATGTGCAAATAATCCAGAGGTGATTCAGCAGAAGGAGTGCCCCAATCAAGGCACCAAACAGGCCATGAAGCAGCACAGGCAACGCACGACAACGGTGCTAAAATAAAAATAATAAAAAAAATAAATAAAAACGAAAGCGTTAGCAAGCTAGTTAGCCTGCCAACGCTTATGAAAGTTAGCTGATAAAAGTGCTCCGTCGCGATGTTTCGACCGTTAGAGGTCTTCCTTAGGCGTTGGAGCACAGCAAAAAGTTAAAAAAAAATTAAAAAGTAAAAAAGTCTTGAAAAAGACTGTTAGTTCAAGTCCAAAGCAGCAGATAGCAGTCTCTGTGTAAACAGTCCCAACAGAGAGCCCTCCAAATCCAATCACCAACTGTTGTTGGGTGTTGACTCATTTAAACTAACAATCATCCTGCTGTAACCAGGTTTCTGTTAGGCAGAATAAATCAATATGTTGATCAATTATTATATCATTTACCAACAGGGACTTAGAAGAGAGAGACCTAATGTTTAATAGACCACATTTAACTGTTTTAGTCTGTGGTGCAGTTGAAGATGCTATATTATTTTTTCTTTTTGAATAAGTAAGAAAACATTTTTTGGACAATGCATCAATGGGTGTCAGAGAGAAATTTCAGATATGGATTCTTTGACAATCATTGCTAATATTATTATATCATGAAGTGATTATACAATATTTGTTATTATTATATAAGTACATGTTTATAATATTCAATCAAACTCAACTGATGTCTAATTGCTCCTAAGAGAGAAATTATCCCCAAGTGAGGCTTTTAACCTTACTGAATCTTGAGGTGCATTGATACCAAATTAATGTGGGGGAAAAATACGTTTCGTGTTCATCAGGTCTCTGCAGCATGTGATCATAGAAATAAAATTTGGGGGATTGAAGTGAATTACTGACAAGACATTGACAAATAATATACAATTAAACAATGTCATACAATTATTATTATTCCACGTCACACCTGGGCAATTCTATGGCAACGGAATTACAACAGCAGCAAAATCTGGACATATGGCATCTAACCACAACAGATTAGCTCAGATTATAATTCTGTTTCCGTAGAATTGCCCACCTCTTTAAAATATTCCATTACCGTGGAAATTTTGGTCCTATATTTTGGACATAAAATGTCACACTGATACAAAAGGTTGGTGAATTATCTGTAAAATGACCATATCCACACTTACATACTAAAATCTGTGAGATACATAACCCGTTTGAAATCGGGCCGATAGCTTCTTTGAGGGATGCCATTATTTCCAAAATAAGTGGGTCAAGGCTCTTTTGATCGAGACCATGTTGGAGATGCAGTGAGTCCCAGGTTCATGGTTCATTTTCAGTCTCAACGTGGTTTTCTTGGCAGCAGAGCGACCTCGACATGGACGGTGTCAATCCACAGAGACCACAGACACACCAACGCAGATTTTCAGTCCTGCATGATTGTTCATCACTGCTCCCTGTGTCCTCAAAATCACTGTCACTCTCACTAAACGTCCAAGTAGGTTCAAACAAACCTTGCCTTGCAAAAACATTGCGCTGTAAACACATGCCCATACACTGATGTCACACCTGTAGCAGCTCTAATGGCGGATTATTTTTAGCACATTTGTTTAGCGTGATAATTATTCATAGAAAAAAATGAATAACTGAAAATAACTGCAGCTATTAAGCTATTAGTTTGAGTTACCATTTAGAAAGAAACTATTACCCACAAAAATTAAAAGGAGGTCCCTTTTAAAACTCATAGATGACCAAAGGCATTGTGGGAAATTGAGGCTCCTCATCACTGGTTGGTTGTTAAAACAGGAAAAACACACACACACACAAGTTACTGTAATGTGTTGGTTCACCTCCAAAAACAAAACAAAAAACCCTTGACCTCCTCTGCTCACTTCAGAGCTCTGAAGAAGAGCTGAGCAGTGGCTCATCTCAGCTCACCTCCGAGCTGATGGCCAGTGTCCCGACAGAACACCAGAGCAGAGCAGGAACTTGCTAACAGATGGTCAAGGTCGAGCTGGTAAGCTTTCAATCCGTGTGTTTTTTCAGATGCTGTTTCAGATAAATGTTAAAACCATCATCGGACAAATTATCTTCCGATGAATTTAGTTCCGATAACTTTCAGTCCGATAACATTTTCTTTGCTGGTAAAGTTTAACGATCAAAAACATTTGTAAACCCTAAAATCGAACACTGTAGCCCGTTTATGGTGTGTTTCTAGCCACGGAGCAGACTGGCTGCCTGTCGCTTGCTGATGATGTCACCATTAAGTGCAAAACGTGATTGGCCGGTTGGCGCAGGGAGCATTGTGGGTAGTGTAGTTCAGGTTCACTTTGGATGCTACAGTGATTTGTCCACTCGGCACAAAAACAAAACAGACTCATTTTAACATTTTTTTTTTTTTTTTATTTCTTTGTGGCTGTAATTTAATCGCCAAGACTCGGTGGGGGAGAGGAGCTCTCATGGCGCAACTTTCTGCAGAGTGGATGGGACTTTTCTTCACGTTTAGACACTGTTTTCCATTAAAAAAAGGACTCTTTATGTGGATTATTTATTCCGATGAATCCCACTGAAACTAACAGGTAAGAATTTATATTTACTACGTGTCTTTTACTCTGCCAATCAATGCATTAATGGATATATTTTGGCTGTTTAAGCCGCAGGGTTGAAAGCGTGTGAGAAAAAGCGGCAGCTTTTAGTTCGTAAATGACGGTGTATCTAATACTGAGATAAATTGTGACTTCTAAAACTCTGTTTTACTGCTTTTGAAAGATGATGACAGTGTTTGGGGTTTTATTTTTTTGTTTATTCATTTTTCGTGCGTTCTTTGTGCTTGTGATCCTTGAATTTACCCAGCAGCCCCTGCGGCGCTTAAAGTGAAACTGGTTTATCAGAAGCCGACAGTGTAATCCAGTGATTTTCAACCTTTTTTGAGTCGCGGCACCCTTTTTATATTTACAAAATCCTGCGGCACACCACTGTCATGTGTCACGCACCACTAACTTGTGTCTCTACACGGTGCGTTAGCACGTTAGCAACACATGCGGTACAGATATGACGTAACATAGTATACTATAGTCATGGAGCTGTATATAAGAACTAGAGAGCGCAGTCCCAATGCTGCACACTAAACGAAAATGTCCCTTCATGCACAGAGACATGATGTCTCCTAACCGGGCAAAATATTGACAAAGTACCCAGATGTTAATGCATTTTCAAAGGAGATTCGCGACTGAACATACTCAGAAAAATGCTCGCAAAATACGTGTTAAAATGCCATTTTGTCCTGGATATCGAGCCAGTAAAATTAAATTACATTAAATTATGTCAGGAAAGTATTAAACTTACTCTGACACACACACATTCACAAATATTAGTGTTGAAAGTTACACGGATCTGCGCTGATAAGCTACGCTGCTCGGCTGAGCTGCAACTGCTGTTCAACGCAGCGCGGCTCCTAAAACCATTACAATACATTTATATACATATATTTTTACACAATTATCCTTTATTGACCGAGTTTCATTCATGAAGTCAGTGGTGTGTGTGTGCACATCTGTGTGTGTCTGGCAGCACAGCGCGGATCATTAATCTCATTATTTTAAGGTGCAAAAAAAAAACTTGTCGAACAATTTTTAGTCACTAACGACAAGAATTTTAACTAGACATTGGTCTAGCAGTGGAAAATATCAACTAGACATAAGTGAAATTAATGATCCGTGTCATCGGGCGACACAGGTACGGCAGGAGACATACAGCTGTTTATCAATCAATTCAATCAATTTTTTTATATAGCGCCAAATCACAACAAACAGTTGCCCCAAGGCGCTTTATATTGTAAGGCAAGGCCATACAATAATTATGTAAAACCCCAACGGTCAAAACGACCCCCTGTGAGCAAGCACTTGGCTACAGTGGGAAGGAAAAACTCCCTTTTAACAGGAAGAAACCTCCAGCAGAACCAGGCTCAGGGAGGGGCAGTGTTCTGCTGGGACTGGTTGGGGCTGAGGGAGAGAACCAGGAAAAGACATGCTGTGGAGGGGAGCAGAGATCGATCACTAATGATTAAATGCAGAGTGGTGCATACAGAGCAAAAAGAGAAAGAAACAGTGCATCATGGGAACCCCCCAGCAGTCTACGTCTATAGCAGCATAACTAAGGGATGGTTCAGGGTCACCTGATCCAGCCCTAACTATAAGCTTTAGCAAAAAGGAAAGTTTTAAGCCTAATCTTAAAAGTAGAGAGGGTGTCTGTCTCCCTGATCTGAATTGGGAGCTGGTTCCACAGGAGAGGAGCCTGAAAGCTGAAGGCTCTGCCTCCCATTCTACTCTTACAAACCCTAGGAACTACAAGTAAGCCTGCAGTCTGAGAGCGAAGCGCTCTATTGGGGTGATATGGTACTACGAGGTCCCTAAGATAAGATGGGACCTGATTATTCAAAACCTTATAAGTAAGAAGAAGAATTTTAAATTCTATTCTAGAATTAACAGGAAGCCAATGAAGAGAGGCCAATATGGGTGAGATATGCTCTCTCCTTCTAGTCCCCGCCAGTACTCTAGCTGCAGCATTTTGAATTAACTGAAGGCTTTTTAGGGAACTTTTAGAACAATCTGATAATAATGAATTACAATAGTCCAGCCTAGAGGAAATAAATGCATGAATTAGTTTTTCAGCATCACTCAGACAAGACCTTTCTGATTTTAGAGATATTGCGTAAATGCAAAAAAGCAGTCCTACATATTTGTTTAATATGCGCTTTGAATGACATATCCTGATCAAAAATGACTCCAAGATTTCTCACAGTATTACTAGAGGTCAGGGTAATGCCATCCACAGTAAGGATCTGGTTAGACACCATGTTTCTAAGATTTGTGGGGCCAAGTACAATAACTTCAGTTTTATCTGAGTTTAAAAGCAGGAAATTAGAGGTCATCCATGTCTTTATGTCTGTAAGACAATCCTGCAGTTTAGCTAATTGGTGTGTGTCCTCTGGCTTCATGGATAGATAAAGCTGGGTATCATCTGCGTAACAATGAAAATTTAAGCAATACCGTCTAATAATACTGCCTAAGGGAAGCATGTATAAAGTGAATAAAATTGGTCCTAGCACAGAACCTTGTGGAACTCCATAATTAACTTTAGTCTGTGAAGATTCCCCATTTACATGAACAAATTGTAATCTATTAGACAAATATGATTCAAACCACCGCAGCGCAGTGCATTTAATACCTATGGCATGCTCTAATCTCTGTAATAAAATTTTATGGTCAACAGTATCAAAAGCAGCACTGAGGTCTAACAGAACAAGCACAGAGATGAGTCCACTGTCTGAGGCCATAAGAAGATCATTTGTAACCTTCACTAATGCTGTTTCTGTACTATGATGAATTCTAAAACCTGACTGAAACTCTTCAAATAGACCATTCCTCTGCAGATGATCAGTTAGCTGTTTTACAACTACCCTTTCAAGAATTTTTGAGAGAAAAGGAAGGTTGGAGATTGGCCTATAATTAGCTAAGATAGCTGGGTCAAGTGATGGCTTTTTAAGTAACGGTTTAATTACTGCCACCTTAAAAGCCTGTGGTACATAGCCAACTAACAAAGATAGATTGATCATATTTAAGATCGAAGCATTAAATAATGGTAGGGCTTCCTTGAGCAGCCTGGTAGGAATGGGGTCTAATAAACATGTTGATGGTTTGGATGAAGTAACTAATGAAAATAACTCAGACAGAACAATCGGAGAGAAAGAGTCTAACCAAATACCGGCATCACTGAAAGCAGCCAAAGATAACGATACGTCTTTGGGATGGTTATGAGTAATTTTTTCTCTAATAGTTAAAATTAGATTTTAACTATTAGAGAAATATCACGGACAAAGTGATATGACTTTGCCAACATGCGCAGCTTTCCGGCATATTCCACCTGTTTCTTGACGAGACTAAGTGAACTTCTATGCACACAAATCACTAACTTGCCCGGAATTAAAATGACGATTACGCCTCCTTGTCGGCACACGGCTCAGCGCTACTGCGCACTTTGCTGCCATCTACTGGAATAAAAGAGCATTACACCATCTGCCACACTATTACAGCACATACACCCGATAATGGTGATATTTGATAATTGCCCGCGGCACCCCGGTTGAGAATCACTGGTGTAATCTGATGTGGCCGCGTCCAAATCAATACTAATAGCTATCGGTTATCTGTAATAAAGATAAATTTTTTAGCAGTTTATCAGTTTAGCATCATAAAAGATAACTTTTCAGTTGTCTGATTAATGGTTATCGAAGTTAACTTTTTGGTTAGCTGTGCCCACCACTGATTATGGAGTACCAGGACTGTGAAATGAAAATTGTGAAATCCGAGGAAAATTCGCGCCCCTGGGGGGGGTGTCAAGCCAGGGTCTAGGGTGCAGAAATCAAATTAATTTTGCATCCACGTCTAGTGGAAGAAACAATCTCAAAAGAAGTGCATATTTAAATGACCCTGTATTCAACCATCCGTCCATTTTCTTCTGCGAGACGGGTCGCGGGGGCAGCAGCTCAAGCAAAGCCGCCCAGACCTCCCGATCCACACACACCTTGCCCAGCTCCTCCGGAGGAACCCCAAGGCGTTCCCAAGCCAGCCAAGAGACGTAGTCCTTCCGGGGGCCTCCTCCCGATGGGACGTGCCCGGAACACCTCTCCAGCGAGGCATCCAGGGGGCATCCGGAAAAGATGCCCGAGCCACCTCAACTGGCTCCTTTCGATGTGGAGGAGCAGCGGCTCGACTCCGAGCTCCTCCCAAGTGACCGAGCTCCTCACCCTATCTCTAAGGGAGCGCCCAGCCACCCTGCGGCGGAAACTCATCTCGGCCGCTTATACTTGCGATCTCGTTCTTTCGGTCATGAGCCAAATCTCATGACCATAGGTGAGGATCGGAATGTAGATGATCAGTAAATTCAAAGCTTTGCCCCCCTACTCAGCTCTCTCTTAACCACGACGGTCCGATACAGCGACCGCATCACTGCAGATGCTACACCGATCCATCTATCGATCTCACCCTCCATCCGTCCCTCACTCGTGAACAAGACCCCGAGATACTTAAACTCCTCCACCTGAGGCAGGGACACCCCACTGACCTGAAGAGGGCAAGGCACCTTTTTTCCGGTCGAGAACCAAGACAGTCCCACAACATCCACAGACTTAAGGTACTCAGGACGGATACTTAAACTCCTCCACCTGAGGCAGGGACACCCCACTGACCTGAAGAGGGCAAGGCACCTTTTTTCCGGTCGAGAACCAAGACAGTCCCACAACATCCACAGACTTAAGGTACTCAGGACGGATTTCATCCACCCCAGGAGCCATGCCACCGAGGAGCTCTCTAACCACCTCGGTGACTTCGGCCTGGGTAATTGATGAGTCTGCCTCTGAGTCCCCAGTCTCTGCTTCCTCTTCGGAAGACGTGACGATGGGATTGAGGAGATCCTCGAAGCATTCCTTCCACCGCCCGACAACATCCCCAGTCAGGGTCAACAGCTCCCCACCCGCACCGTAGACAGTGCTGGTGGAGAGCTGCTTCCGCCTCCTGAGGCGTTAGATGGTTTGCCAGAATTTCTTCAAGGCCGACTGATAGTCCTCCTCCATGGCCTCCCCGAACTCCTCCCAGACCCAGGTTTTTGCCTCTGCGAAGGGCTGCCGGTCCCTGTCAGCTGCCTCCAGGGTCCCACCTACCAACAAAGACAAGTAGGACTCCTTCTTCAGGTTGATGGCATCCCTTACTTCCGGCGTCCACCACCGGGTTCGGGGATTGCCGCCACGACAGGCACCAGAGACCTTGCGACCACAGCTACGAGCGGCTGCATCGACAATGATGGTGGAGAACATGGTCCACTCGGACTCCATGTCTCCAACCTCCCCCGGGATCTGTGAGAAGCTCTCCCCGAGGTGGGAGTTGAAGACCTCGCTGACAGAGGGTTCCACCAGTCCTTCCCAGCAGACCCTCACGATATGTTTGGGCCTGCCAGGTCTGACCGGCTTCCTCCCCTACCAGCGGATCCAACTCACCACCAGGTGGTGATCGGTCGACAGCTCAGCCCCTCTATTCACTCGAGTGTCCGAGACACATGGCCGAAGGTCAGATGATACGACTACAAAGTCGATCACTGACCTCCGGCTCAGGGTGTCCTGGTGCCACGTGCACTTATGGACACCCTTGTGCTCGAACATGGTGTTCATGATGGACTGACCCATGATGACTAGCCTTGGCAAGTCAAGGCCATACAATAATTATGAAAAACCCCAACGGTCAAAACGACCCCCTATGAGCAAGCACTTGGCTACAGTGGGAAGGAAAAACTCCCTTTTAACAGGAAGAAACCTCCAGCAGAACCAGGCTCAGGGAGGGGCAGTCTTCTGCTGGGACTGGTTGGGGCTGAGGGAGAGAACCAGGAAAAAGACATGCTGTGGAGGGGAGCAGAGATCGATCACTAATGATTAAATGCAGAGTGGTGCATACAAAGCAAAAAGAGAAAGAAACAGTGCATCATGGGAACCCCCCAGCAGTCTACGTCTATAGCAGCATAACCAAGGGATGGTCCAGGGTCACCTGATCCAGCCCTAACTATAAGCCTTAGCGAAAAGGAAAGTTTTAAGCCTAATCTTAAAAGTAGAGAGGGTATCTGTCTCCCTGATCTAAATTGGGAGCTGGTTCCACAGGAGAGGAGCCTGAAAGCTGAAGGCTCTGCCTCCCATTCTACTCTTACAAACCCTAGGAACTACAAGTAAGCCTGCAGTCTGAGAGCGAAGCGCTCTATTGGGGTGATATGGTACTATGAGGTCCCTAAGATAAGATGGGACCTGATTATTCAAAACCTTATAAGTAAGAATAAGAATTTTAAATTCTATTCTAGAATTAACAGGAAGCCAATGAAGAGAGGCCAACACGGGTGAGATATGCTCTCTCCTGCTAGTCCCCGTCAGTACTCTAGCTGCAGCATTTTGAATTAACTGAAGGCTTTTTAGGGAACTTTTAGGACAACCTGATAATAATGAATTACAATAGTCCAGCCTAGAGGAAATAAATGCATGAATTAGTTTTTCAGCATCACTCTGTGAGACAAGACCTTTCTGATTTTAGAGATATTGCGTAAATGCAAAAAAGCAGTCCTATATATTTGTTTAATATGCGCTTTGAATGACATATCCTGATCAAAAATGACTCAAAGATTTCTCACAGTATTACTAGAGGTCAGGGTAATGCCATCCAGAGTAAGGATCTGGTTAGACACCATGTTTCTAAGATTTGTGGGGCCAAGTACAATAACTTCAGTTTTATCTGAGTTTAAAAGCAGGAAATTAGAGGTCATCCATGTCTTTATGTCTGTAAGACAATCCTGCAGTTTAGCTAATTGGTGTGTGTCCTCTGGCTTCATGGATAGATAAAGCTGGGTATCATCTGCGTAACAATGAAAATTTAAGCAATACCGTCTAATAATACTGCCTAAGGGAAGCATGTATAAAGTGAATAAAATTGGTCCTAGCACAGAACCTTGTGGAACTCCATAATTAACTTTAGTCTGTGAAGAAGATTCCCCATTTACATGAACAAACTGTAATCTATTAGACAAATATGATTCAAACCACCGCAGCGCAGTGCCTTTAATACCTATGACATGCTCTAATCTCTGTAATAAAATTTTATGGTCAACAGTATCAAAAGCAGCACTGAGGTCCAACAGAACAAGCACAGAGATAAGTCCACTGTCCGAAGCCATAAGAAGATCATTTGTAACCTTCACTAATGCTGTTTCTGTACTATGATGAATTCTAAAACCTGACTGAAACTCTTCAAATAGACCATTCCTCTGCAGGTGATCAGTTAGCTGTTTTACAACTACCCTCTCAAGAATCTTTGAGAGAAAAGGAAGGTTGGAGATTGGCCTATAATTAGCTAAGATAGCTGGGTCAAGTGATGGCTTTTTAAGTAATGGTTTAATTACTGCCACCTTAAAAGCCTGTGGTACATAGCCAACTAACAAAGATAGATTGATCATATTTAAGATTGAAGCATTAAATAATGGTAGGACTTCCTTGAGCAGCCTGGCAGGAATGGGGTCTAATAAACATGTTGATGGTTTGGATGAAGTAACTAATGAAAATAACTCTGACAGAACAAACGGAGAGAAAGAGTCTAACCAAATACCGGCATCACTGAAAGCAGCCAAAGATAACGATACATCTTTGGGATGGTTATGAGTAATTTTTTCTCTAATAGTCAAAATTTTGTTAGCAAAGAAAGTCATGAAGTCATTACTAGTTAAAGTTAATGGAATACTCAGCTCAATAGAGCTCTGACTCTTTGTCAGCCTGGCTACAGTGCTGAAAAGAAACCTGGGGTTGTTCTTATTTTCTTCAATTAGTGATGAGTAGAAAGATGTCCTAGCTTTACGGAGGTTTTTTTTTATAGAGCAACAAACTTTTTCCAGGCTAAGTGAAGATCTTCTAAATTAGTGAGACGCCATTTCCTCTCCAACTTACGGGTTATCTGCTTTAAGCTATGAGTTTGTGAGTTATACCACGGAGTCAGACACTTCTGATTTAAAGCTCTCTTTTTCAGAGGAGCTACAGCATCCAAAGTTGTCTTCAATGAGGATGTAAAACTATTGACGAGATACTCTAACTCCCTTACAGAGTTTAGGTAGCTACTCTGCTCTGTGTTGGTATATGACATTAGAGAACATAAAGAAGGAATCATATCCTTAAACCTAGTTACAGCGCTTTCTGAAAGACTTCTAGTGTAATGAAACTTATTCCCCACTGCTGGGTAGTCCATCAGGGTAAATGTAAATATTATTGAAAAATGATCAGACAGAAGGGAGTTTTCAGGGAATACTGTTAAGTCTTCTATTTCCATACCATAAGTCAGAACAAGATCTAAGATATGATTAAAGTGGTGGGTGGACTCATTTACTTTTTGAGCAAAGCCAATAGAGTCTAATAATAGATTAAATGCAGTGTTGAGGCTGTCATTCTCAGCATCTGTGTGGATGTTAAAATCGCCCACTATAATTATCTTATCTGAGCTAAGCACTAAGTCAGACAAAAGGTCTGAAAATTCACAGAGAAACTCACAGTAACGACCAGGTGGACGATAGATAATAACAAATAAAACTGGTTTTTGGGACTTCCAATTTGGATGGACAAGACTAAGAGACAAGCTTTCAAATGAATTAAAGCTCTGTCTAGGTTTTTGATTAATTAATAAGCTGGAATGGAAGATTGCTGCTAATCCTCCGCCCCGTGCTACGAGCATTCTGACAGTTAGTGTGACTCGGGGGTGTTGACTCATTTAAACTAACATATTCATCCTGCTGTAACCAGGTTTCTGTAAGGCAGAATAAATCAATATGTTGATCAATTATTATATCATTTAGAAGAGAGAGACCTAATGTTTAATAGACCACATTTAACTGTTTTAGTCTGTGGTGCAGTTGAAGGTGCTATATTATTTTTTCTTTTTGAATTTTTATGCTTAAATAGATTTTTGCTGGTTATTGGTGGTCTGGGAGCAGGCACCGTCTCTACGGGGATGGGGTAATGAGGGGATGGCAGGGGGAGAGAAGCTGCAGAGAGGTGTATAAGACCACAGCTCTGCCTCCTGGTCCCAACGCTGGACAGTCACAGTTTGGAGGATCCAAGAAAATTGGCCAGATTTCTAGAAATGAGAGCTGCTCCATCCAAAGTGGGATGGATGCCGTCTCTCCTAACAAGACCAGGTTTTCCCCAGAAGCTTTGCCAATTATCTATGAAGCCCACCTCATTTTTTGGACACCACTCAGACAGCCAGCAATTCAAGGAGAACATGCGGCTAAACATGTCACTCCCGGTCTGATTGGGGAGGGGCCCAGAGAAAACAACAGAGTCCGACATTGTTTTTGCAAAGTTACACACCGATTTAATGTTAATTTTAGTGACCTCCGATTGGCGTAACCGAGTGTCATTACTGCCGACGTGAATTACAATCTTACCAAATTTACGCTTAGCCTTAGCCAGCAATTTCAAATGTCCTTCGATGTCGCCTGCTCTGGCCCCCGGAAGACAATTGACAATGGTTGCTGGTGTCGCTAACTTCACATTTCTCAAAACAGTCGCCAATAACCAGAGTTTGATCCTCGGTGAGTGTATCGTCGAGTGGGGAAAAACGGTTAGAGATGTGAACGGGTTGGCGGTGTACACGGGGCTTCTGTTTAGGGCTACGCTTCCTCCTCACAGTCACCCAGTCAGCCTGCTTTCCCGACTGCCCGGGATCTGCCAGGGGGGAACTAACGGCGGGTAAGCTACCTTGGTCCGCACCGACTACAGGGGCCTGGCTAGCTGTAGAATTTTCCACGGTGCGGAGCCGAGTCTCCAATTCGCCCAGCCTGGCCTCCAAAGCTACGAATAAGCTGCACTTATTACAAGTACCGTTACTGCTAAAGGAGGCCGAGGAATAACTAAACATTTCACACCCAGAGCAGAAAAGTACGTGCGAGACAGGAGAAGCCGCCATGCTAAATCGGCTAAGAGCTAGTAGCTACGCAACCTAGCAGATTCCTAAAAACACACAAAGTGAATAATGTGTAAATAATTTAGAGGTGATTCAGCAGAAGGAGTGCCTTAATTAAGGCACGAGACAGGCCATGAAGCAGCACAGGTAACACACAACAACAGCGAACGCACGACAACGGTGCTAAAATAAAATAAAAATCGACTAAACACGCTGTGGAGCAGCACAGGTAACGCACGACAACAGTGCTAAAAAAAAAAAAATAAAAACGAAAGCGTTAGCAAGCTAGTTAGCTTGCCAACGCTGATGAAAGTTAGCTGATAAAAGTGCTCCGTCGCGATGTTTCGACCGTTAGAGGTCTTCCTTAGGCGTTGGAGCACAGTGAAAAAGTAAAAAAAAAGTAAAAAAGTCTTGAAAAAGACTGTTAGTTCAAAGTCCAAAGCAGCAGGTAGCAGTCTCTGTGTAAACAGTCCCAACAGAGAGCCAAAATTCTGATGCAACGTCTTCCTCCTTCCTCCGCCCCATCCAACATTTAGAAGTGTTTATTATTATTATTATTATTAGGGCCCGAGTAGGCAACGTCCTACGAGGACCCTATTGTAATTGCGCTGTTTATTATTAGGGCCCGAGTAGGCAACGTCCTACGAGGACCCTATTGTAATTGCGCTGTTTATTATTATTATTATTATTTATTATTAGTGCCCGAGTAGGCAACATCCTACGAGGACCCTATTGTAATTGTGCTGTTTATTATTATTATTTATTAGGGCCCGAGTAGGCAACGTCCTACGAGGACCCTATTGTAATTGCGCTGTTTATTATTATTATTATTTATTATTATTATTATCACTCTTGAAATCGAAATTTCGGCCTCTTCCCATGCTCAAAAACTCAAACTTTCCAAAGTTGTCCGGCCGGATCCGAAATTCGATATTTTGGGGGCGTCGCACATGGTCGCAGAAAAATCTCGAAATAGCTCCCCCTACAAATTTTCAAAAACCCCTCCGCATTGGGCTTTTTTCATCGTAGCCTCATGAAATTCGGTACACATATTTACCATGCCAGGACGCACGAAAACGTCTCTTACTGTCATGGTGAAATATCGAAAGGAAGTCGGCCATTTTGATTTTAAGTTTCGATTTTGAGCAAATTTTTGCCATTTTTGGCCATTTCCACTACTTACATTTGAACGAACTCGTCCTAGGGATTTCATCCCATCGTCTTCAAATTTGGTCAAAATCATCACAACACAATGGTGATCAAAAGTTATCAAAAGATTCTAATTAAGTCAAAAGGCGTGGCTGCTAGGGGTCGTCAAACTTTGGCGAGCTTTTCGGAGCACGCCATTTCACTTCGAACAGCTGTCACGCCCACATACTTAATCATAGATCCTTCAAACTTGCTGGACATGATGAGGGCTCCGAACTCAAGGTCTACATATCTTAAGTTCCCACCTGCGCCATAGCGCCCCCCCGGTGGTGGCGGGAAATGTCATTTTTACTTTAAGAGGTCCTGAAGTCACATACTTAACCCAATCAACTTCATTCTACTTTTAAAACATGCAGAACAAATTGGTGAACATAGGCGATATACGCCGTGAAGTTACGAGTAACGGCGTCCGTGTGGCGGCATACCGAATATTGCCCATTCGCCATGAAATTACATTCTTCCTTTTGACGTCTTTAATTTTGTCACATCATCATGAAAATTGATACACAGGTCGAGCACAACAACCTCTTACAATTCATAGGGGCATCGCCCATGGGCGGGGCCAAATGCCTCAATAGCGCCCCCTTGAAACTTTCAAAAACCCCTCCCCATAGGTAAGTAAGTAAGTAAGCTTTATTTATATAGCACTTTTCACAGACCAAGGTCACAAAGTGCTTCACACTATATAAATAGACGATAAAAACACATACAAATATAGAACAATAAAATAAATTGACACTAAAATGCCAGTTTAAAAAAAATGTGTCTTTAGTTGCTGTCTAAAAACATCCACAGAATCCAGTGAGCGAAGGGAACAGGGAAGCTCATTCCAGAGGCGAGGTGCCACAGCTTTAAAAGATCTGTCCCCTCGAGTTTTAAAACAAATTCGGGGAACCATCAGCAGGTTCTGATTGGAAGACCTCAAACTCCTGCTGGAAACATAAGGCTGGATCAGGTCCTTAATGTATTCCGGTGCCTGCCCATGTAGAGCTCTAAAGGTCAGCACGAGGATTTTGTAATTTATCCTGTAAAAAACAGGGAGCCAATGTAAAGACTTGAGGACAGGAGTAATATGCATTCTCCTGTGGGCGCGGCTAAGAAGTCGTGCAGCAGAATTTTGCACTACCTGCAGGTGGGCCAGCTCTTTCTTACTGAGGCATGTAAAGAGACTGTTACAATAATCAAGTCGTGAAGAAACAAATGCATGCACAATCATCTCTAGCTCATTAAAAACCACCATTTTGCGTAATTTGGAAATGTTTTGAATTTGAAAAAAAAACAGTTCTTAACGAGCTGCCTGGTGTGATGTTCCAAAGACATCCCTCCATCCAAAATGACACCCAGGTTACGCAGGCTGCCTTTAACAGAGCTGCTCAGATTACCAAGGTGATTCTTAATGACAGACATAGCACTATCTGGAGCTACAATCAATGTCTCAGTCTTATTAGAATTCAACTGCAGGCTGTTTTCAGTAAGCCATTCTGTAATTTTAGTGAGACAACTAATGAGAGAACAAATTTTCTGTGCTTCAGTTGTCTTAAAAGAACAGTACAGCTGCAAGTCATCGGCATACAAATGGTAGGACACATCGCAGAACTGCTGGATCAGCTTACCAAGAGGAAGGATATACAGCAGGAACAAAATCGGACCCAGGACTGAGCCCTGCGGGACACCCCACAAAAGATCAGCAGATTCAGACATCACATTGTTCACAGAAACACTAAAAGTTCTACCAACCAAGTAAGAGCTAAACCACTAATACAGGACCTGACATGCCAACCGTATCCCGCAATCTATTAATCAAAATGCCATGGTCAACGGTATCGAATGCAGATGACAGATCCAATAAAACCAGCACAGAACATTTACCACTATCAGCGGCCATCATAATGTCACTAGCCACCTTCAACAGGGCAGTTTCAGTGGAATGAAACTCACGGTACCCGGACTGAAATGTGCCATAGATGTTTTTAGTCTGCAAAAATGATTTAAGTTGGACACAGACCACCTTTTCCAAGACTTTAGCCAAAAAGGGGGTCTTTGATATTGGCCTAAAGTTCTTCAGTACCATAGAGTCCAATCCTGCTTTCTTTAGCCGTGGTTCCACAAGAGCATGTTTAAAAGAACAAGGAAACACACCAGTCGACAAAGACATATTGAAAATTTTAACAATACAAGGCCCAATGGAGTCAAAAACATTCATAAACAATCTAAAAGGAACTACATCTAAAATACCAGAGGTTGGTTTCATTATGTTGATGACAGATAGAATGTCCTCAATTGTAACAAGCTTAAAAGAGGTCCAGCATTGAGTGGGAGGTCCCAAATACCGGGAATCACAACAAGAGGGCAATGAGAGCAGCAAACTATCTTTTATGACTCTGACTTTGTCAATGAAGAAATTAAGGAACTCGTCACTACTTGTTTTAGGAAGAACAGGAGTTACAGCAGCAGCAGGTGACACAATAGAGCTGATTGTGTCAAAGAGCACTTTGGGATTTCTCTTATTTGAGGCAATCAGCCGATAAAAATAGCTTTCCCTGGCCTCCTCTAACATCTTATTTAAGGAGGCCATTAGATCTCTTAAATGTAGCCTGTGGACCTCCAATTTTGTTGATTTCCATAAACGTTCAATCTGGCGACATAATCTCCTTTGATTCATAATCACATCATTGATCCAAGGACAGAATCGGCCATGGGAAACCTTATTAGCTTTAAGTGGTGCTATCTGATCCAAAATAATAGCACAATGGCTGTTAAAACAGTGCATAAAGCCATCAATTTCAGTAAATTCACTAAAAAGTAAAGGGTCAAATTTATCACAGAACTGCATAGCGAGTGCGTCTGTGATAATCCTCCTCTCCACCCTAGTAAGTACTGATCTAGGCTCAGGTGGGGCTATCAGATCAAAGAAAACACAGCAATGGTCACTCAGAAAAACATCCTCCACACACACATTGGCAATATGCAAGCCCAATGCAAAAACTAAATCCAAGGTGTGACCTTTAGTGTGGGTGGGGCCTGACACGTACTGCTTAAAATTAAAAGCCTCAACCATTGATATAAGTTCCCTAGCTGGGCTGCAAGCGTCATCATCAATGTGTAAATTAAAATCACCAATAATCAAAACCTTTTCCAGACAAATTATAGATGTTCAAAAATCAGTAAAATCCTTAAGAAAAGTCCCAGCATGACCTGGAGGGCGATAAATCAAAATGCAATAAAACTTATTCAAGGAACCAACTTCCATCATAAGCGCCTCAAAAGAGGGGGCGTGTTCTGCGCTCGTGAGTCTGCATGTGTACCTGTCCCGGTACACCACAGCCAGTCCTCCACCACGGCAACAGGGGCGGGGCTTCCCAACAGCCAAGCAACCCACAGGACAGAGCTCATTTAAATGAATGAACTCTTTTTCCCTCTGCCACGTTTCTGTGAGGTAAAGAAAATCCAGGTTTTTCCTGATGAAAAGCTCATTAATAGAGAGCGCTTTATTTGCTATGGAGCAGGCATTCAGTAGTCCAATCCGACTCAGCGTTAACGAATCCGTCGAGCCGACGGGGCGCAGTGGGATTGCCTGCAGACATCTCCCACGATCACGTGACGCCCGGCTGTACCAGCAGGACCGACGTTGCTCCGTGGATGTACACACAGAGAGCCAAGATGAACCTGAAGTCCAGGCACATCCATCAGGAATCCAGGGATGTACAGGCCGAACCTCGTTATGCAGATGGGTGGTGGGATGTGTAAACAGGGCAGCACAGCCAGCAATATCCTGCAGGAGGAGGACCGGGCGCAGCCATCTACACCTCCGATGTATACGGGCCGCCGCCCATACTTTACGCCTGACCCGAACCTGGACGCCTGCTCTGCAGCCTCTTCTCCTCCTTTTAGGATTACCTGGACATCGCAACAACATCAGGTATTCCTGGGAGGAAGGAGGGCAGACGAACGGGGGAGGAAAAGTTTGTTTGTAGCGATCCCAGTCATTAAAGAGGCATTCCATTGACTCTTTAATCAGGGGCTTTTTGGAGTAGGAAGATGAAAATTGGTACACATATGTGAATTGCATAGACGTACAAAAAAGTCTCTAGCACCATGGGTCTACTCCAAACAGGAAGTCGGCCATTTTGAATTTTCTTCTCATTTTGACGTGATTTCCACATGTTGTATTTGAACGAACTCCTCCTAGGGGATTTTGTCCAATGCACTTCAAATTTCTTCCAGATCACCCAGAGACGATACTGACCAAAAGTTATTGAAAGCTTTTCTGTATGTCGAAGGGTGTGGCCGCTATGGTGCCGCTATTTTTACCCTTCGCCATATAAACATTATACTTAAACAGGTACTGAAGTCACATATTTAACCCCATCAACTTCATTCCACTTCTAAAACATGCAGAACAATTTGGTGAACGTAGGCGATGATCGCCGTGAAGTTACGAATAACGGCATCCGTGTGGCCGCGTGCCAAATATTGCCCATTCGCCATGAAATTATGTTCTTCCTTTTGACGGCTTTAATTTTGTCATATCATCATGAAAATTGAAACACAGGTCGAACACGACAACCTCTTACAATTCATAGGGGCATCGCCCATGGGCGGGGCAAAATGCCTCAATAGCGCCCCCTTGAAACTTTCCAAAACCCCTCCCCATAGGGGTTTTTTTTGGAGTAGGGAGATGAAAATTGGTACACGTGTGACTTGCATAGATGTACAAAAAAGTCTCTTGCACCATGAGTCTACTCCAAACAGGAAGTTGGCCATTTTGCATTTTCTTCTCATTTTGAAATGATTTCCACATGTTGTATTTGAACGAACTCCTCCTAGGGATTTTGTCCAATGCACTTCAAATTTCTTTGACAGCATCCAAAGATGATACTGACCAAAAGTTATCGAAAGCTTTTCTCTATGTCGAAGGGTGTGGCCGCTATGGTGCCGCCATTTTGACCCTTTGCCATGGAACATCAAGTCATGATAACTCCTTCATGCTTTACCTGATTGACTTGAAACTTCACATGTATGATGATGGTTGGCCCCTGAACACACCCAGCCCCTCTGTTTGTACACTGAGCGCCCCCTAGTGGATGAACAATCAACATGTCATAACTCCTTGATGCATTGTGTGATTTGTTTAAAATTTTAACTGTGTGATGAGTGGTTGCCCCTGCATGCACATGCCCACATGTGGTCACAAGGGCATCCACTGGCCTGGGTAGGAGGTTGCTCAGAACGAGGGCCCGTATATGACTGCTTGCAGTCCTAGTTTATTATTATTCTTCTTCTCACTTTTGAAATCGAAATTTCGGCCACTTCTCATGCTCAAAAACTCACCAAACTTTCCAAAGTCGTCCGGCTGGATCCGAAATTCGATATTTTAGGGGCGTCGCACATGGTCGCAGCAAAATTGCGAAATAGCGCCCCCTACAAATTTTCAAAAACCCCTCCGCATTGGGCTTTTTCGTCGTAGCCTCACGAAATTTGGTACACATATTTACCATGCCAGGATGCACAAAAAAGTCTCGTACTGTCATGGTGAAATATCAACAGGAAGTCGGCCATTTTGATTTAAAGTTTCAATTTTGAGCAAATTTTTGACATTTTTGGCCATTTCCACTACTTATATTTGAACGAACTCATCCTAGGGATTTCATCCGATCGTCTTCAAATTTGGTCAACATCATCACAACACAATGGTGATCAAAAGTTATCAAAAGATTCTAATTAAGTCAAAAGGCATGGCTGCTAGGGGTCGTCAAACTTTGGCGAGCTTTTGGGAGCACGCCATTTCACTTCGAACGGCTGTCACGTCCACATACTTCATCGTAGATCCTTCAAACTTGCTGGACATGATGAGGGCTCCGCCCTGAATGTCTACATACCTTACGTTCCCACCTGCGCCATAGCGCCCCCCGGTGGTGGCGGAAAATGTCCTATTTTTACTTTAAGAGGTCCTGATGTCACATACTTAACACAATCAACTTCATTCCACTTCTAAAACATGCAGAACAAATTGGTGAACGTAGGTGATGAACGGCGTGAACTTACGAGTAACGGCTTCTGTGTGGCGGCGTACCAAATATCGCCCCTTCGCCATGAAATTACGTTCTTCCTTTTGACGGCTTTAATTTTGTCACATCATCATGAAAATTGATACAAAGGTCGAGCATGACAACCTCTTACTATTCATAGGGGCGTCGCCCATGGGCGGGGCAAAATGCCTCAATAGTGCCCCCTTGAATCTTTCAAAAAACACTCCCCATAGGGGTTTTTTTGGAGTAGGGAGATGAAAATTGGTACACGTGTGACTTACATAGATGTACAAAAAAGTCTCCTGCACCATGGGTCTACTCCAAACAGGAAGTCGGCCATTTTGAATTTTCTTGTCATTTTGGCGTGATTTCCACATGTTGTATTTGAACGAACTCCTCCTAGGGATTTTGTTCAATGCACTTCAAAATTCTTCCAGATCACCCAGAGACGATACTGACCAAAAGTTATCGAAAGCTTTTCTTTATGTTGAAGGGTGTGGCCGCTATGGCGCCGCCATTTTGACCCTTCGCCATAGAACATTATACTTTAACAGGTACTGATGTCACATACTTAACACCATCAACTTCCTTCAACTTTTAAAACATGCAGAACAAGTTGTGAACATAGGCGATGATCGCCTTGAACTTACGAGTAACGGCTTCTGTGTGGTGGCGTACCGAATATCGCCCCTTCGCCATGAAATTACGCTCTTCCTTTAAACGGCTTTAATTTTGTCATATCATCATGAAAATTGATACACAGGTCAAGCATGACAACCACCTACAATTCATAGGGGCCTCACCCATGAGCGGGGCAAAGTGCCTCAATAGCGCCCCCTTGAAAATTTCAAAAACCGCTCCCCATAGGATTTTTTCTGGAGTAGGGAGATGAAAATTGATACACGTGTGACCTGCATAGACGTACAAAAAACTCTCTTGCACCATGAGTCTACTCCAAACAGGAAGTCGGCCATTTTGAATTTTCTTCTCATTTGGAAATGACTTCCACATGTTGTATTTGAATGAACTCCTCCTGGGGATTTTGTCCAATGCACTTCAAATTTCTTTGACAGCATCCAAAGATGATACTGACCAAAGGTTATCGAAAGCTTTTCTCTATGTTGAAGGGTGTGGCCGCTATGGTGCCGCCATTTTGACCCTTTGCCATGGAACATCAAGTCATGATAACTCACATGTATGATGACAGTTGGCCCCTGACCACATCCATCCCCTCTGTTTGTACACTGAGCACCCCCTAGTGGATGAACAATCAACATGTCATAACTCCTTGATGCATTTTGTGATTTGTTTAAAATTTTAACTGTGTGATGAGTGGTTGCCCCTGCATGCACATGGCCACATGTGGTCACAAGGGCACCCACTGGCCTGTGTAGGTGGTTGCGCGGAACGAGGGCCCGTATATGACTGCTTGCAGTCCTAGTTTTCAATTGCATTTGTAATCTGGTCAACAAAATTAATTACAGCCAATGTAGTGATGTGATCTCTTCTGAAACCATATAGCTGTTCGCTAAGTATATCAATCAATCAATCAACATTTATTTATAAAGCGCTTTACAGCACCGACTGGTGTCCAAAGTGCTTAACATTAAAAACACAAATTTACAAAATAAAACACATATAAAATAAAATTTTAAAACAACACATAAAAAAAGAACATAAAAATAACAGAACATGTCACCTCCCCACTAAGTGTTAAAAGCCAGTTTAAATAAATAAGTCTTTAACTTAGATTTAAAAAGTGCTAGGTCAGGAATAGTACGTAACTCAAGAGGTAGCTCATTCCACAGTCTGGGGCCAGCTACCGCGAAAGCATGATCACCCCAGCGTTTATATCTTGACCTTGGAACATCTAAGTAAAGCTGGCCAGACGCCCTTAACGTCCTACTGTAGGTGCGCAAAGTTAAAATTTCAGACAAGTAGGGAGGTGCAAGGCCATAAATAGCTTTAAAAACAAACATTAAAATTTTAAAATCAATTCTAAAACAAACTGGAAGCCAGTGGAGTGAGTATAGGATGGGCGCAATATGCTCACGTCTAGAAGTGTTTGTCAAAAGACGAGCAGCAGCATTCTGCACCAACTGGAGACGCGCAAGAGATGACTGATTAATGCCCGCATAAAGTGCATTACAATAATCAAGTCTGGAGCTGATGAAAGCATGAATAGCCGTCTCAAGATCACGTCTACTGAGAAAGTGCTTTATTTTAGCCAAGAGGCGAAGTTGGAAAAAACAAGCTTTGTCAACAGAATTTATCTGTTGATCGAACCTCAAACAGCTGTCAAATATCACTCCCAAATTCTTGACAGCTGGTTTTACATAGTTAGCCAAAGCACCAAAATTTGGTGTTACCACATTTGGTATGCCAGTGCGCTCAAACACCATGATCTCAGTTTTACCATCATTCAGGTAAAGGAAGTTTCGGGACAGCCACTGCTTTACATCACGAATACAATTAAATAATGATGACAAAGCATCACTCCCATTAGTCCTCACAGGCAGATAGATTTGCAGATCATCTGCATAACAATGAAAGGACAAATTGTGCTGGGTTATAATTGACCCCAATGGCAGAATGTACAAAGAAAATAGAATCGGCCCAAGGACAGATCCCTGCGGCACTCCACAGCACAGAGGAGCAGTTGATGAGGAAAGGTCCCCAATCATGACAGAAAAGCTCCTTTCAGCCAAATATGATCTAAACCACTCAAGTGCAGTACCATGAATGCCAATAAAATGTTCCAACCGGGAAACAAGTACTGTGTGATCCACAGTATCAAAGGCTGCTGTGAGGTCCAACAGAACCAGCACAGCAGGATTCCCTGCATCCACCGACAGAGTAATATCATTATGAACTTTTAAAAGTGCTGACTCAGTGCTGTGTCGCGATCTAAACCCAGACTGGAATTTTTCAAGGATGAGATTGTCTTCTAAAAATGATTGTAACTGTAAAAAGACAACCTTTTCTAAAACCTTAGATAGAAATGGCAGATGAGAGACAGGTCTAAAATTGGATAAAACTGATGAGTCCAGGTGAGGTTTTTTAAGAAGAGGTTGAACCACAGCATGTTTAAAAGCAGCTGGAACAGACCCTGATCTAAGGCAAGCATTGATAAAAGTTAGGAGACCCGCCCCAACAGTATTAAAAGCCTCCTTCAGCACCTTAGCTGGAACAACATCAAAAGGACAACTTGTAGATTTTATGTGTTTTACAACATCAGCGAGAGATGCAAAAGAAATGGGCTCAAACTGTTCGACCACAGCAGAATGTGCACGAGGAGCAGACAACTCAACATTACAGTTCTGATCAGTGTTCTGTCTGACTGATGAAACCTTATCAATAAAAAACTGAAGAAACTCCTCACAGGTTGTGGTTGTAGCATCCAACAAACAGAGGTGTGTGGATTTACAACTGAGTTTATAGTCTGAAATAACACACTGGGACGATGACAACTGCTCGAAATAATATGAGACAGATATTGTGCTTTTGCCTCCTTCACAGCCTTCTGATAGTCAGTCAGACTGTCCCTCAGAAAACCCAGAGACACCTGTAGTTTGTCCTTTTTCCATTTTCTCTCCGCCCGTCTGCAGCGTTGCCTGAGGGCACGGGTCGTGGCATTTAACCAGGGGTCGGATTTTGATTTCCTGGATTTGTAGCGCATCGGTGCAACAGAGTCCAAAATGACTGTGCATGTAGAGTGGAAAGAAGAGAGGATGTTATCTGGGAGTAATGGAGAAACCAGTCCATTCATGGCATAAAACTGAGAGTCCATGAAGGCAGCAGCAAAGTCCCCCGCTGTCGAGGAGGTGACCAAACGGCGGCGAGAGACAGGAACAAGTGGCTTACCAGCAGATGGAGGAGCAATAATTATATGATGTTTAGTTGTGAAATCTTAACCTCTGTACAAATATTTTTCCAAAATTTTAGAAAACTTAAGAGTGAGATTGGCCTATAATTTGAAAAGACATGTTTGTCACCAGATTTAAAGAGTAGCTGACACGAAAAAATGTGCACAAATAACTACTAAAAATGATGAAATGCTGATATTTTAAAAAATCCTGAACAAAAAGTGCGCAGCTGAAGGATAAACAGCAGCCGTCTGAAGCCTGCACTCCATTTCAGCCCTCAGCTGCGGCCATATTGTTGCTACATCATCATCAGAAGGGACCTGCTGATTCAAGAACAAATCAATTGTAGTGTAGAGTTTGAGCAGTTTTATGATGATTTTTTTTCTAGTGGAGTTTTTTTTTCTTTTTTTAAGTCCAGTCTGAACGTGTGTCTGAAGACGCTGTGGAGGACGCAGCCATATGGTTATAAGCCTTATTCAGACCACAATGAGGGAGACTAAACCTTGGAGGAAAACCTTCAGTCAGACAACAGTGATGGCATTGGCAGAGTTCAGAATACAGAATGGTGACTATAAAAAAATAAAATAAATAAATATTGCAGGCAATTTTGGGATGCCGGTGGAGATTATTCTTTTTTTGCCAACTCTTTGGTCTAATCAACTGATTAAAAACAATTAGTTTTACCATCTGTGACATGAGAAGAAAGTGATGGTGTGGCTTTTTTATTCATAATTTCTTAATTCAAATCAGGTAATTTCAGGTACATTCAAATCTGAAAAATGTCACGAGGGACTGAAAATATCAGGTATTTTTAAAATGAACTGTTTCCTTCTTGAATGCAGTTAGTATACTGTATGTTAGTAGCATAACACATTATTATTAAATATTAAAACAGTGGCCGTGTTCTTCAAAAGCCGTCTAAAATGCGGAGTTTACCGAAGGAGCTGTCGGTGTGTGTCGGTGTGTGTTTGTGTGTGCGCGCGCGGAGTCAACAGGCTGCGAGGGAGGGGGTGGGGGAGAAAGATTCCTGAATGGAGGCACGACACGTTACAGTCTGCTGAGAACCATCAGTGTATGTAAGACAGCGAGCGCAGAGCAGAGAGAGGATTTTAACCCGAGTGAACAAAAAACTAAAACGTGGAGCTGCCTTTACTTCTCTCTGAACTTTCTCTCCCGGTGTGATTCTGCCGTTACCGTTCTGTTCACACCATGTGCACATCGCATACTGAATTTATGAGATCATGAGATGAAATAAACGGTCAAATATCTTTAAAAACATATTTAAAAAATGAGAATATATGAATGAACTGAGCAAAAAATACACATAAACGGGTTAAAATAAAACTAGGGATGTCCCGATCCGATCATGTGATCGGAAATCGGGCCCGATCACGTGGTTTCAGACTTGATCGAAATCGGACGTTGCATCCCGATCAGGAATCCGATAAAGATTTTATCCTCATTATTTTCATCAGCGCTATTTCAGGCTCATTATTGCAGATTAATGGGCCTTTCACACATCAGAAGTGTCAGAGGCGTGAGATGCGCGCATTGCCGCTTGTCGGCAGGCTGATGCGGTCAAAGTTCAACCCAATCTTTTTTTTTTTATTGAACAAGAGAAAAAACATAAGTTCAACCAGACAGAGGTGGGGGGAGTTACACATGCAAAGTTTCTTTCGCAGAACTGCTGTTTGTGTGTTTACGCGCTCAGCCTAACGCCTCGATGGAATGACAAGAGGATGATGGACACTTTCCCACCGAAACTCTTGCTCAGTCATCCCTCCGTGCGCAGCAGGACCGGGTGCTGACCAAGTCCTCAGGACGACGATCTGTCATCTGATTAACAAAAAGAAAAACAAATTGTCCTGTGATCGTACGTCTGCAAAACGGAGCGAGAGATGGTGTGCGCACGAGCGACGTGCACACTCATCACATTTAGGAGTGCGTCTTAAAGAGCTTCCGTCTTCATTCACGTTCACTGCGCTGCTCTGAACTTGTTGAACACTGATAAAGCATCAGAGGGACACTGAGGCCTGTCAGGACGCAAATGTAAGTTGTTTTTTTTTTTTCTTTTTACTTTTCAAGTTGACTTTTGAACTTTCGATGTTCTGAGCTGTGACGTAGCTTCGCGCTGTCCAATAGAAACCACTGATCTGTACAAATGGTAAATGGACTACATTTATATAGCGCTTTTCCATCTGCATCAGATGCTCAAAGCGCTTTACAATTATGCCTCACATTCACCCTGATGACAGGGTGCTGCTATACAAGGCGCTCACTACACACAAGGAGCAATAGGGGATTAAAGACCTTGCCCAAGGGCCCTGAGTGATTTTCCAGTCAGGCGGGGATTTGAACCACAGATCAGTGCAGAAACCACGTGTCAGAAGAACAATCCTTGGAAATGTTTTTTGTTGTTGTTTGTTACCTCAAAATTTCTGATTACTGTTTAAAAAAAGTTTAGAACACTTGTAATTAAAATAGCTAAATCAATAAATGGTTCTTTAGAAACCTTTCATCTATAAATTAAAACCACCTGTTATTTCAGAATAGATCATTTTAGATAATTTTACAATCCAAATTCTTAAAATTCACAGACTTGGTTCATTTTCAAACAGTACAAATTGTGTATAAAGCAATAAACAATTTACTTCCAGCAAATATTAAAAATATGTTTTTTAACAGATCAGGGGATTACAGTCTGAGGGGGAAATTTAATTTAAAGCATCAGTGGGCACGAACAACATTAAAAGGTTTCTGTATTTCTGTCTGTGGGGTGAGGATGTGGAACAGATTGGGAGTGGGGCTCAAGCAATGTCCAAACATGAACCAGTTCAAACAGCGGTACAAAAATATGTTTTTTTCTAGGTATAGGGAGGAGGAAGGGTAATGAGGGTTAGGGTGTTTTTGTTTTTTGCTTCGGCTTGTAAATATATAGTATTTTGTATGTAAGTAGGTATGTGTAGGTGTATATTTATGTTTGTGTATATATATATATATATATATATATATATATATTGATATCGGTTTAGGTGTGTAGGAATCTATGTGTATATGTGGCAAAGGGTATTACTGGTTGTGGGGAAGAAGGGGTAGGGATAAATAAGCTGATGCTTCACCCTACCCCTTTTCGGACATGTTGGGTACACAGTAGGAAGTTTTTTGTTGTCTTTACTGATCTATCTTGTAATTGTTGTTGTATCAAATGTTCGAAATAAACAGTTTTCATTCATTCATTCATTCATTCATAATTTCTTGTTTAACATACGGAACCTTGGACATTTTATTTTTAAACAAATAAAATAACATGGAAATTTGTAAATTTTTTAAGTCTGGTAGATTATTACTTGATTGTTCAAGCTACCTCAAGGAGAAGTGCACTGTTTAAGTGAAATAATAAAATAAGGTGATTAAAATCAAATCAAATCAATTTTATTTATATAGTGCCAAATCACAACAACAGTTGCCCCAAGGCGCTTTATATTGCAAGGCAAAAGCCATACAATAATTACAGAAAAACCCCAACGGTCAAAACGACCCCCTATGAGCAAGCACTTGGCGACAGTGGGAAGGAAAAACTCCCTTTTAACAGGAAGAAACCTCCAGCAGAACCAGGCTCAGGGAGGGGCAGTCTTCTGCTGGGACTGGTTGGGGCTGAGGGGAGAGAATCAGGATAAAGACATGCTGTGGAAGACAGCAGAGATCAATCACTAATGATTCTTGTCTTGAGCTCTTGCTTGCCTCTACTGGTGGTTGGCTCTCACTGCGGTATTGTATCACTTCCTGTTCCGGAGCACAGTGGTGTTTTGCTGTATCTGTTAGCTGTTTAATCTGCGCAGTTAGATTGATCTAGTTAACTAGATAATGATTTGTTTCACAGTGTAATCTTCACGTGTCTTAACTAAAGCACTCCCTCTGCTGAATCACCTCTAAATTATTTACACATTATTCACTTCGTGTGTTTTTAGGAATCCGCTAGCTTAGCGCAGCTACTAGCTCTTAGCTGGTTTAGCATGGCGGCTTCTCCTGTCTCTCCCGCACTTTTCTGCTCTGGGTGTGAAATGTTTAGTTATTACTCGGCCTCCTTTAGCAGTAATGGTACTTGTAATAAGTGTAGCTTATTCGTAGCTTTGGAGGCCAGGCTGGGCGAATTGGAGACTCAGCTCCGCACCTTGGAAAATCCTACAGCTAGCCAGGCCCCTGTAGTTGGTGCGGACCAAGGTAGCTTAGACGCCGTTAGTTCCCCTCAGCAGATCCCAAGCAGCCGGGAAAGCAGGCCGACTGGGTGACTGTGAGGAGGAAGCGTAGTCCTAAACAGAAGCCCCGTGTACACCGCCAACCCGTTCACATTTCTAACCGTTTTTCCCCACTCGGCGACACACCCACCGAGGATCAAACTCTGGTTATTGGCGACTCTGTTTTGAGAAATGTGAAGTTAGCGACACCAGCAACCATAGTCAATTGTCTTCCGGGGGCCAGAGCAGGCGACACTGAAGGAAATTTGAAACTGCTGGCTAAGGCTACGCGTAAATTTGGTAAGGCTGTAATTCACGTCGGCAGTAATGACACCCGGTTACGCCAATCGGAGGTCACTAAAATTAACATTGAATCGGTGTGTAACTTTGCAAAAAACAATGTCGGACTCTGTAGTTTTCTCTGGGCCCCTCCCCAATCGGACCGGGAGTGACATGTTTAGCCGCATGTTCTCCTTGAATTGCTGGCTGAGTGGTGTCCAAAAAATGAGGTGGGCTTCATATACTCAACAAAAATATAAACGCAACACTTTTGGTTTTGCTCCCATTTTGTATGAGATGAACTCAAAGATCTAAAACTTTTTCCACATACACAATATCACCATTTCCCTCAAATATTGTTCAGAAACCAGTCGAAATCTGTGATAGTGAGCACTTCTCCTTTTCTGAGATAATCCATCCCACCTCACAGGTGTGCCATACCAAGATGCTGATTAGACACCATGATTAGTGCACAGGTGTGCCTTAGACTGCCCACAATAAAAGGCCACTCTGAAAGGTGCAGTTTTGTTTTATTGGGGGGGGGGATACCAGTCAGTATCTGGTGTGACCACCATTTGCCTCATGCAGTGCAACACATCTCCTTTGCATCATCCGTGAAGAGAACACCTCTCCAACGTGCCAAACGCCAGTGAATGTGAGCATTTGCCCACTCAAGTCGGTTACGACGACGAACTGGAGTCAGGTCGAGACCCCGATGAGGACGACGAGCATGCAGATGAGCTTCCCTGAGACGGTTTCTGACAGTTTGTGCAGAAATTCTTTGGTTATGCAAACCGATTGTTTCAGCAGCTGTCCGAGTGGCTGGTCTCAGACGATCTTGGAGGTGAACATGCTGGATGTGGAGGTCCGGGGCTGGTGTGGTTACACGTGGTCTGCGGTTGTGAGGCTGGTTGGATGTACTGCCAAATTCTCTGAAACGCCTTTGGAGACGGCTTATGGTAGAGAAATGAACATTCAATACACGAGCAACAGCTCTGGTTGACATTCCTGCTGTCAGCATGCCAATTGCACGCTCCCTCAAATCTTGCGACATCTGTGGCATTGTGCTGTGTGATAAAACTGCACCTTTCAGAGTGGCCTTTTATTGTGGGCAGTCTAAGGCACACCTGTGCACTAATCATGGTGTCTAATCAGCATCTTGGTATGGCACACCTGTGAGGTGGGATGGATTATCTCAGCAAAGGAGAAGTGCTCACTATCACAGATTTAGACTGGTTTGTGAACAATATTTGAGGGAAATGGTGATATTGTGTATGTGGAAAAAGTTTCAGATCTTTGAGTTCATCTCATACAAAATGGGAGCAAAACCAAAAGTGTTGCGTTTATATTTTTGTTGAGTGTAGATAATTGGCAAAGCTTCTGGGGAAAACCTGGTCTTGTTAGGAGAGACGGCATCCATCCCACTTTGGATGGAGCAGCTCTCATTGCTAGAAATCTGGCCAATTTTCTTAAATCCTCCAAACCATGACTATCCAGGGTTGGGACCAGGAAGCAGAGTTGTAGTCTTACACACTGTCAGGAAAGATGACTTTAAGCTTGCTTTCAGCTTGTTTTCATCTTGGAATATAATACAAGCCATGGAATTAATATACATGCTGTTGGATTAAACTGCACAGTTTTTGGTACCTTCCCGGAGTAAGTGAGGTCATACCGGACTTTTCCAGTGTAAATGGGGAGGCCCACGGAATGAACTCGGTGATGAAGACGATGGAATATGTCTAAAAATGATTCTAACATGACAAGTATGATCAAATGAAGTATTAATGTGTTAAAATTAAGAGTTGATTAGAAAAAGTATGTTACTAATAAGTGAAATGAATGATTATATGAGTTGTTTTTCATAAAGAGTGCAGAGTCAGAGAAAAAGAGGAAGTGAAGATGATGTCACAAGCAGGGCAAGAAAAGCTGATGTTAAACAACTGATCAAATGATTAAGATGTTGGTAAAAATGAAATGAATAATAAGGAATGAAAATGTTTGTATATGATCATATGAATTGTTTTTATGTGAAAGAGAGTTGTAATGAAATGATTGAATATGACTGATGTGATTCTAAAGAAATGATTTAAAAGAATGAATTCTCAGAAAAGCTGAAGTGTTAACAGAAAAGAGGAACTTGAGAAATAAGTTACTGGCAAGGGCTGCGGAGATTTCCAGTAAGCAGAAGGAGAAGGGAGGAGGTTTTGAGTCAACAGCGTACCCATGGTAACCAAGATCATCTGAGGACAACAAGAGTCAAGCACATATATAAACTGTGAAACACCAGAAAACGGGGTTATTCTTCCAGGGAGACTTGACCATCTTGTGAGCATCAATTGGAATCGTGGAGTGAGAGGATTGGAGCCATAAAAGATCATTTGAGAGAGTTTTCAACTCCCACTCAGGCCGTCCAGTCACGGAGTAGCAGAACAACGGAGAGTAACCACTGGCCTTAAGTCTGAGTGGGGAATGTTCAACGATTTCTCTCTCAAGGAACATCACCGCATACCAGAATGGATTAGATCAACTTTTGGTTGATTGAACACGGAATAAATTCTTATGTGGATTAACTTCCTAAAGGATTACAACATCACACAAGGATCATGGTCAGCTAACAATTAATAGCTGATGAAGAGGAAATCAAGTTCATCGAGCTGGGGACCCTAACCTCAAAAACCTCCTTCCCTCAATCCTAGAAAAAATTGTTAAGAAGTCAATCCAGTCCCAGTCAAAGTAAGATCAGTCAGAATTATTGAATTAAAAACAAAAATCTCTGCCAATCATTATTCTAATTATACTTGAATTACTGTTGTGAAATTATCACCATAAAATCTATGTTGATTATGTTATTGGCACTTGCAAAACCTGCAATAAATTTCCAAGCATGCAGTTAAAGTGTTAAGGCTCGGACATTGGATTATTGATGCTTCTTAAGGTGTAAAAGTTAAGTTTATTGGGTGTACAACATCAAAAAGGCTCTAAAAGGTTATTCTGGTTTTTTATAGAAAATACCAAATCCTGGGGACTCGCTGTACGAGTCACTAAATTTAAAATCTAGCAACATTCCAAGAGCCCTGATCCATAAGAGGAGAGCTGCCGTTAACGGGCGTGGCCGGTTCGTATCCTGGTTCCTGAGAAGGCTATTCGACCGGGGTGCGAGATCAGCTTCAGCGGGGTGGACGTCCGGATGGTGGCAGTGAGCAGCTAGACGAATCTCCTCACCACCAGCTTGAACAGCCTTTGTGCAGCCCTGCCAGGTAATACCCGTGGAGACACGAAGGTCGGACCCCAGAGACGGAGAGCTGGTTTTGTACACAAACACACTCATCAGAGGGTGAGCGTGTGCAGTGCTTTCTAAAAAAGCGGGATCTGACAACACCTCTCTGCAGCTTCTCTCCCCCTGCCATCCCCTCATTACCCCATCCCCGTAGAGACGGTGCCTGCTCCCAGACCACCAATAACCAGTAAAAATCTATTTAAGCATAAAAATTCAAAAAAAAAATAATATAGCACCTTCAACTGCACCACAGACTAAAACAGTTAAATGTGGTCTATTAAACATTAGATATCTCTCTTCTAAGTCCCTGTTAGTAAATGATATAATAATTGATCAACATATTGATTTATTCTGCCTTACAGAAACCTGGTTACAGCAGGATGAATATGTTAGTTTAAATGAGTCAACACCCCCGAGTCACACTAACTGCCAGAACGCTCGTAGCACAGGCCGAGGCGGAGGATTAGCAGCAATCTTCCATTCCAGCTTATTAATTAATCAAAAACCCAGACAGAGCTTTAATTCATTTGAAAGCTTGACTCTTAGTCTTGTCCATCCAAATTGGAAGTCCCAAAAACCAGTTTTATTTGTTATTATCTATCGTCCACCTGGTCGTTACTGTGAGTTTCTCTGTGAATTTTCAGACCTTTTGTCTGACTTAGTGCTTGGCTCAGATAAGATAATTATAGTGGGCAATTTTAACATCCACACAGATGCTGGGAATGACAGCCTCAACACTGCATTTAATCTATTATTAGACTCAATTGGCTTTGCTCAAAATGTAAATGAGTCAACCCACCACTTTAATCATATCTTAGATCTTGTTCTGACTTATGGTATGGAATGAAGACTTAACAGTATTCCCTGAAAAGTCCCTTCTGTCTGATCATTTCTTAATAACATTTACATTTACTCTGATGGACTACCCAGCAGTGGGGAATAAGTTTCATTACACTAGAAGTCTTTCAGAAAGCGCTGTAACTAGTTTTAAGGATATGATTCCTTCTTTATGTTCTCTAATGCCATATACCAACACAGTGCAGAGTAGCTACCTAAACTCTGTAAGTGAGATAGAGTATCTCGTCAATAGTTTTACATCCTCATTGAAGACAACTTTGATGCTGTAGCTCCTCTGAAAAAGAGAGCCTTAAATCAGAAGTGCCTGACTCCGTGGTATAACTCACAAACTCGCAGCTTAAAGCAGATAACCCATAAGTTGGAGAGGAAATGGCGTCTCACTAATTTAGAAGATCTTCACTTAGCCTGGAAAAAGAGTCTGTTGCTCTATAAAAAAGCCCTCCGTAAAGCTAGGACATCTTACTACTCATCACTAATTGAAGAAAATAAGAACAACCCCAGGTTTCTTTTCAGCAATGTAGCCAGGCTGACAAAGAGTCAGAGCTCTATTGAGCCGAGTATTCCTTTAACTTTAACTAGTAATGACTTCATGACTTTCTTTGCTAATAAAATTTTAACTATTAGGCATTGCTTAAATTTTCATTGTTACGCAGATGATACCCAGCTTTATCTATCCATGAAGCCAGAGGACACACACCAATTAGCTAAACTGCAGGATTGTCTTACAGACATAAAGACATGGATGACCTCTAATTTCCTGCTTTTAAACTCAGATAAAACTGAAGTTATTGTACTTGGCCCCACAAATCTTAGAAACATGGTGTCTAACCAGATCCTTACTCTGGATGGCATTACCCTGACCTCTAGTAATACTGTGAGAAATCTTGGAGTCATTTTTGATCAGGATATGTCATTCAAAGCGCATATTAAACAAATATGTAAGACTGCTTTTTTGCATTTACGCAATATCTCTAAAATTAGAAAGGTCTTGTCTCAGAGTGATGCTGAAAAACTAATTCATGCATTTATTTCCTCTAGGCTGGACTATTGTAATTCATTATTATCAGGTTGTCCTAAAAGTTCCCTGAAAAGCCTTCAGTTAATTCAAAATGCTGCAGCTAGAGTACTGACGGGGACTAGAAGGAGAGAGCATATCTCACCCATATTGGCCTCTCTTCATTGGCTTCCTGTTAATTCTAGAATAGAATTTAAAATTCTTCTTCTTACTTATAAGGTTTTGAATAATCAGGTCCCATCTTATCTTAGGGACCTCATAGTACCATATCACCCCAATAGAGCGCTTCGCTCTCAGACTGCAGGCTTACTTGTAGTTCCTAGGGTTTGTAAGAATAGAATGGGAGGCAGAGCCTTCAGCTTTCAGGCTCCTCTCCTGTGGAACCAGCTCCCAATTTGGATCAGGAAGACAGACACCCTCTCTACTTTTAAGATTAGGCTTAAAACTTTCCTTTTTGCTAAAGCTTATAGTTAGGGCTGGATCAGGTGACCCTGAACCATCCCTTAGTTATGCTGCTATAGACTTAGACTGCTGGGGGGTTCCCATGATGCACTGAGTGTTTCCTTTCTCTTTTTGCTCTGTATGCACCACTCTGCATTTAATCATTAGTGATTGATCTCTGCTCCCCTCCACAGCATGTCTTTTTCCTGGTTCTCTCCCTCAGCCCCAACCAGTGCCAGCAGAAGACTGCCCCTCCCTGAGCCTGGTTCTGCTGGAGGTTTCTTCCTGTTAAAAGGGAGTTTTTCCTTCCCACTGTCGCCAAGTGCTTGCTCACAGGGGGTCGTTTTGACCTTTGGGGTTTTTACGTAATTATTGTATGGCCTTGCCTTACAATATAAAGCGCCTTGGGGCAACTGTTTGTTGTGATTTGGCGCTATATAAATAAAATTGAATTGAATTTCTCAAAACAGAGTCGCCAATAACCAGAGTTTGTTCCTCGGCGGGTGTGTTGCCGAGTGGGGAAAAACGGTTAGAGATGTGAACGGGTTGGTGGTGTACAGGGGGCTTCTGTTTAGGACTACGCTTCCTCCTCACAGTCACCCAGCTGGCCTGCTTTCCCAGCTGCTCAGGATCTGCTGGGGGGCAGCTAACGGCGGCTAAGCTACCTTGGTCCGCACCGACTACAGGGGCCTGGCCAGCTGTAGGATTTTCCAAGGTGCGGAGCCGAGTCTCCAATTCGCCCAGCCTGGCCTCCAAAGCTACGAATAAGCTACACTTATTACAAGTACCATTACTGCTAAAGGAGGCAGAGTAACTAAACATTTCACACCCAGAGCAGAGAAGTGCGGGAGAGACAGGAGAAGCCGCCATGCTAAACCGGCTAAGAGCTAATAGCTGCGCTAAGTTAGCGGATTCCTAAAAACACACAAAGTGAATAATGTATAAATAATTTAGAGGTGATTCAGCAGAGGGAGTGCTTTAGTTAAGGCACGTGAAGATTACAGTGTGAAACAATTCGTTATCTAGATCAATCTAACTACGCAGATTAAACTGCTAACAGATACAGCAAAACACCGCTGTGCTCCGGAACAGGAAGTGATACAATACCGCAGTGAGCGCCAACCACCAGTAGAGGCCAGTATGAATGAAATTGAAAAAAAATGAAATTATTACATATTTAGCATTTGTTGATTGTTCATTCAGTTTTTTAAAGTATCGGATCGGGACTTGGTATTGGCAGATACTCAAAATCAGATGACTCGGAATCGGATCGGGGCCAAAAAACCTCATCGGGACATCCCTAAAGAAAACCCTGATGTGGAGAAGCTGTGGTGATGTTCAGACGCACAGATCACAAAAAGCAGATGAGAACTCTGAACTTTAAGAGCTGTTATTTTCCAAAGGTATTTATTTGTTCAGTCTTGAGCTTAATGTAGTGTTTAAGCACAAAATGTGACTGATGAGGAGAAACAATTTCAGAAATACAACAGAAACAACCACAAATCAGAAAAAGTTGGGACTGTATGTAAAATGAAGATAAAAATAAAAATGTTGCACTATTCTCAGTTTCTCCACTCACAGAAGCCAAACATTCTCCCAGAGTTGTGTAATTATACTATGATAGTAGAATATAAAGAAGGGGAAAAAAGAAAAAAATAGACAATATATTCGTCAATCGCAGTTATTTGTCTGACAATTAATCGTCTCCAGAAATTCCTAATCGTGACAGCCCTACCTGTCCACCATAGCCAAGACCAAAGAGCTGTCTAAGGACACCAGGGAAAAAACTTTAGACCTGCACAGAGCTTGGATGGAGTACAGGACAACAGGCACGCAGCTTGGTAGAAGACAACAACTGTTATGATTATTTATTAGAAAGTGGAAGAAACACAAGATGACTGTCAATCTCCTTCGGTCTGGGATTCCATGCAAGATCTCACTTTGTGGGGTAAGGATGATTCTGAGAAAGCTCAGAACTACACAAGAGGACCTGGTCAATGACCAGAAGAGAGCTGGGACCACAGTCAAAAAGATTACATTAGTAACACATGATGCTGTCATGGTTTAAAATCCTGCAGGGAAGCAAGGTCCCCCTGCTCAAGACAGCACATGTCCAGGCCCGTTTGAAATTCACCAGTGACCATCTGGATGATCCAGAGGAGGCATGGGAGAAGGTCATGTGGTCAGATGAGACCAGAATAGAGTTTCAAGAAAACCATCCCAAACGTGAAGCATGGGGGTGGAAACATCATACTCTGGGGGTGCTCTTCTGCAAAGGGGAGAGGACGACTGCATCGTATTGAAGGGAGGATGGATGGGGTCATGTATTGTGAGATTTTGGCAAACAACCTTCTCAGTAAGAGCATTGAAGATGGGTCATGGCTGGGTCTTCCAGCATGACAATGACCCCAAACACACAGCCAGGGCAACTAAGGAGGGGCTCCGCAAGAAGCATTTCAAGGTCCTGGAGTGGCCTGGCCAGTCTCCAGACCTGAACTCAATAGAAAATCTTTGGAGGGAGCTGAAACTCCAAACCTGAAAGATTTGGAGAAGATCTATATGGAGGAGTGGACCAAAATCCCTGCTGCAGTGTGTGAAAACCTGGTGAAAAACTACAGGAAACATTTGACCTCTGTAATTGCAAACAAAGGCTACTGTACCAAATATTAACATTGATTTTCACAGGTGTTGAAATACTTATTTGCAGCAGTAACATACAAATAAATTATTTTTTAAAAAATCATACATTGTTATTTCCTGTTTTTTTTTTTTAGATTATGTCTCTCACAGTGGACATGCACCTAAAATGAAAATTTCAGACCCCTCCATGATTTCTAAGTGGGAGAACTTGCAAAATCGCGGGGTGTTCAAATACTTATTTTCCTCACTGTAGAAAGATGAGAGAGGTCTGTAATTTTCATCATCGGTACACTTCAACTATGAAAGACAAAATGAGAGAAAAAAAAAAAAATCCAGGAAATCAATTGTAGGATTTTTAAAGAATTTAACTGTAAATTATGGTGGAAAATAAGTATTTGGTCAATAACATAAGTTCAAGTTTTTTTTTTTCAAGATGGCGCTGTCATGCAGCTGCCTGTTACTTCAGCTCTACCCCCTCTTTTCCTACTTTCGCTATTTTTAATACTTTTTAATAGTGCTTCATTGTTTATATTTGCAGTCGGTGGTACCTGTGCAAGCATGCACACGGGAAACCCACTTTTGTAACTCTTGTGATTAGTTTTCTGCTTCTTTCGGCCCCTTTTGAGGCTGCATGGGGAAATCCCTTTGTCTCCGGCTCCAGACGTCCCATTGTTTACACCCGGGATCAGCTGCTTGGACTAAGAGACTCTATGTACAGTGGGCCGGGTCCCCACTATGCTGAGCACCTGGACATACGAAGGAGACAGAGACGCTGCAGGGGTGGACGGACGAAGCGGAGAAGGACTTATATTCCATCTGTGGTCATGGGGAATGTAAGGTCTCTCCGCAACAAGACCAAGAAGCTAGCAGCGCTAACCCGTTTCCAGAGACTGTATAAAAGCTGCAGTCTCATGTGCTTCACGGAGACATGGTTGGATGAACATAGACTCTGATTAACATGGACGGCTTCACACTTATCCTAGCGGAGAGGATGCTGGCGGAGAGCGGGAAGAAAAGAGGAGGGGGGGCTCACTGTTTATGTGAGTGAGAGATGGTGCAGTGCAGCTCATGTTCACGTGAAGGATCAGATCTGCTCCTCGGACGTGGAGCTACTCACGGTGAGCATGAGGCCGTAATATCTCCCACTGGAGTTTGGAAGTGTGATTATGCTCTGCACGTATATTCCTCCCTCTGCAGACACCACCGCTGCCTGGGAGCGGATCCACAGTACATTTATGCGGCTGCAGACACAACACCCCCGCGCCCTCCTCCTCATCACCGGGGACTTAAACCACGGCTCCCTCTCCGCCACCCTCCCCACGTTCACCCAGTACGTCACCTGTAAAACCAGGGACAATAGAATACTGGACCTTTTTTACGCCAATGTGGAGGACGCTTACAACTCCGCCCCCTCCTCCCGCTCGGACGCTCAGATCACAACCTCGGCTACCTGCTTCCCCAATACACACCCAGGGTGAGAAGAGAGCCAGTGCAGAAAAGGTCAGTGAAACTCTGGACTGAAGAGGCCACTGAGAGGCTGAGGGACTGTTTCAGAACCACAGACTGGAGCATGTTTCAAAACTCTCACGGTGAAGACATCAACGGCCTGACCCAGTGTGTCACTGACTACATGAACTTCTGTGTGGAGAGCACTGTGCCCACCCGGAGAGTACGGTGCTTTCCCAACAACCACCCCTGGGTGACCCCCGAACTGAAGGTGCTGATGAACCAGAAGAAGAGGGCTTTCAACTCGGGAGACACAGAGGAGCAGCATGGAGTCCAACAGGAGCTCTAGTGGAGGATCCGGGCAGCCAAGAAGGAGTATGGAAGGAAGATGGAGGAGCAGCTGGCCCAGAACAATGTCAGGGACATGTGGAGAGGCTCAAGACGGCCTCCGGATTTGGGCAGGGTGCCAGCAGGACTGCAGATGGGGATTCTCGGTTTGCAGAGGAGCTAAATCAAATCAAATCAATTTTATTTATATAGCGCTAAATCACAACAACAGTTGCCCAAAGGCGCTTTATATTGTAAGGCAAAAGCCATACAATAATTACAGAAAAACCCCAACGGTCAAAGCGACCCCCTGTAAACAAGCACTTGGCGACAGTGGGAAGGAAAAACTCCCTTTTAACAGGAAGAAACCTCAAGCAGAACCAGGCTCAGGGAGGAGCAGTCTTCTGCTGGGACTGGTTGGGGCTGAGGGGAGAGAATCAAGAAAAAGACATGCTGTGGAAGAGAGCAGAGGTCAATCATTAATGATTAAATGCAGAGTGGTGCATACAGAGCAAAAAGAGAAAGAAACACTCAGTGCATCATGGGAACCCCCCAGCAGTCTTAGTCTATAACAGCATAACTAAGGGATGGTTCAGGGTCACCTGAGCCTGCCCTAACTATAAGCTTTAGCAAAAAGGAAAGTTTTAAGCCTAATCTTAAAAGTAGAGAGGGTGTCTGCCTCCCTGATCTGAATTGGGAGCTGGTTCCACAGGAGAGGAGCCTGAAAACTGAAGGCTCTACCTCCCATTCTACTCTTACAAACCCTAGGAACTACAAGTAAGCCTGCAGTCTGAGAGCTAAGCGCTCTATTGGGGTGATATGGTACTAAGAGGTCCGTAAGATAAGATGGGACCTGATTATTCAAAACCTTATAAGTAAGAAGAAGAATTTTAAATTCTATTCTAGAATTAACAGGAAGCCAATGAAGAGAGGCCAATATGGGTGAAATATGCTCTCTCCTTCTAGTCCCTGTCAGTACTCTAGCTGCAGCATTTTGAATTAACTGAAGGCTTTTTAGGGAACTTTTAGGACAACCTGATAATAATGAATTACAATAGTCCAGCCTAGAGGAAATAAATGCATGAATTAGTTTTTCAGCATCACTCTGAGACTAATTTTAGAGATATTGCGCAAATGCAAAAAAGCAGTCCTACATATTTGCTTAATATGCGCATTAAAGGACATATCCTGATCAAAAATCACTCCAAGATTTCTCACAGTATTACTAGAGGTCAGGGTAATGCCATCCAGAGTAAGGATCTGGTTAGACACCATGTTTCTAAGATTTGTGGGGCCAAGTACAATAACTTTAGTTTTATCTGAATTTAAAAGCAGGAAATTAGAGGTCATCCATGTCTTTATGTCTGTAAGACATTCCTGCAGTTTAACTAATTGGTGTGTGTCCTCTGGCTTCATGGATAGATAAAGCTGGGTATCATCTGCGTAACAATGAAAATTTAAGCAATGCTTTCTAATAATACTGCCTAAGGGAAGCATGTATAAAGTGAATAAAATTGGTCCTAGCACAGAACCTTGTGGAACTCCATAATTAACCTTAGTCTGTGAAGAAGATTCCCCATTTACATGAACAAATTGTAATCTATTAGATAAATATGATTTAAACCACCGCAGCGCAGTGCCTTTAATACCTATGGCATGCTCTAATCTCTAATAAAATTTTATGGTCAACAGTATCAAAAGCAGCACTGAGGTCTAACAGGACAAGCACAGAGATGAGTCCACTGTCTGAGGCCATAAGAAGATCATTTGTAACCTTCACTAATGCTGTTTCTGTACTATGATGAATTCTAAAACCTGACAAACTCTTCAAATAGACCATTCCTCTGCAGATTATCAGTTAGCTGTGTTACAAACAGCTAAACAGTTACATGAACCATTTTGGCTCCTCCACACCTGCCCCCCACCTGCTCCCGGCTCTCCACACGTCTCCAGCAGCCAACCCTCCAGTCCTTCTGACCGCCCACCTTCTTCCCCGTGGTCACTTCCACTGCACCCCGGACTTTGTCCCTCCTCTCCCCTGACTGTACCGGCCCACCACAGCTCACACCTCAGCTCCCCCCTCCCTCCCTGTGACTCCGACTGAGGTGACAGGCCAGCTCCTGTGGCTGAAGCAGAGGAAAGCAGCAGGACCTGATGGATCTCCCCGAGGCTGCTGAGGACCTGTGCAGATGAGCTTTGTGAGGTCCTCAGCCACATCTTTAACAAGAGCCTCAGCCTGGGAGTGGTCCCCAGCCTGTAGAAGACCCCCTGTGTGGTCCCGGTTCCCAAAACACTGCACGCCAAGGAACCGGCCCAGTACAGACCAGTTGCCCTGACCTCCCACCTCATGAAGACCATGAAGAGGGTCGTCCTGTCTTACCTCCGCACCATGGTGACATCCTGGACCCGCTGCAGTTCGCCTACAGGCCCAAGATTGGAGTAGATGACGCTGTCATCTCCCTGCTGTCATCTACCTGCTGCAGCGGGTGCTCACCCACCTGGAGACCGGTGGGAGCGCTGTGAGAGTCATGTTCTTTGATTTCTCCAGTGCTTTCAACACCATCAGACCGGTGCTGCTGCGGGGGAAGCTGGAGGACGCAGGTGTGGATGGACATCTCGCCGCCTGGACCATAGACTACTTCAGTGACCGCCCGCAGTACGTGCGGCTGCCAGTCTAAGGTGGTAAGGTGCAGCACCGGGGCCCCCCAGGGCACCGTCCTCTCGCCTTTCCTCTTTACCCTTTACACCTCAGACTTCACCTACAACACAGACAGCTGCCATCTCCAGAAGTTCTCTGATGACTGCCATTGTGGGTCGTGTGTCTGAGGGGAACGTGCTGGAGTACTGTTTGGTCATCACAGTCTTTGTGGACTGGTGTGAGCACAACCACTTGTTGGAGGAAACCACCACCTCAGGAGGAAACCACCACCTCACCTACTGGTGAGCATCCAGGGGGAGGACATAGAGACCATGGACAGTTTCAAATACCTGGGTGTTCACCTGAACAACAAACTGGACTGGACTCACAACACTGACGCCCTGTACAAGAAAGACCAGAGTCGCCTCCACCTCCTGAGGAGACTGAGATCCTTTGGAGTGAGTAGGCCTCTGCTTAAGACCTTCTACGACTCTGTTGTGGCCTCTGCTCTCCTCTATGCTGTCGTCTGTTGGGCCCGGGCAGCACAGAGCAGGAGAGAAAGAGACTGAATAAGCTGGTCAGGAAGTTCAGCTCTGTCCTGGGCTGTCCTCTGGACTCTCTGGAGGAGGTGGCTGAGAGGAGGGTGTTAGCCAAGTTCAAAGCCATCATGGACAACTCCTCTCACCCTCTGCACTGGACTGTAGTGGAGCTGTGCAGCTCGTTCAGTGACAGACTGAGGCACCCTCAGTGCAAGAAGGACGATACCGCAGGTCGTTCCTCCCTGCTGCTGTCAGGCTGTACAATAACACTGTGAAATAACCACATGCAATAGTATGTCCACAAATCACGTGCAATATTAATATGTCCAGAAATCATATGCAATAACAACTCGTTTACAAATCCCTGCACTAATGTCACCTTATCACATCTAAATTCCACTTCACATATTGTAAATAAGATCCTTCCAATCATGTTTTATATATATATATTATATATATATATATATATATATATACACACACACTATTTCTACCTCATTTTCTGATTTTCTTGTATTGTTACAACATAGTATTATTATTATTGCTTATCTTTATACATGCTGTTTGATGCATATCTTCTTCCACTCGCATTCATCTTGTGTGTTTTTTAAGCGCTAACGTAACATGAATTTCTCCACTGTGAGATCAATAAAGTCTTATCTTATCTCAACTCAATACTTTGTAACATAATCTTTGTTGGCAATGACAGAGGTCAAACGTTTCCTGTAAGTCCTCACCAGGTTTGCGCACACTGTAGCTGGTATTTTGGTCCATTCCTCCATGCAGATCTCCTCTGGAGCAGTGATGTTTTGGGGCTGTCGCTGGGCAACACGGACTTTCAACTCCCTCAACAAATTTTCTATGGGGTTGAGGTCTGGAGACTGGCTCGGCCACTCCAGGACCTTGAAATGCTTTTTATGGAGACACTCCTTCGTTGCCTGAGCGGTGTGTTTGGGATCATTGTCATGCTGGAAGACCCAGCCACGTTGCATCTGCAATGCTCTCACTGATGGAAGGAGGTTATGGCTTAAAATCTCATGATACATGGCCACGTTCATTCTTCCCTTTACACAGATCAATCATCCTGTTCCCTTTGCAGAAAAACAGCCCCAAAGCATGATGTTTCCACCCCCATGCTTCACAGTAGCTATGGTGTTCATGGAATGCAACTCAGCATTTTTCTTCCTCCAAACACAGCGAGTTTTTACTAAAATGTTCTATTTTGGTTTCATTTGACCACATGATATTCTCCCAATCCTCTTCTGGATCATCCATATGCTCTCTGGCAAACTTCAGATGGGCCTGGACACATACTGGCTTAAGCAGGGGGACACGGCTGGCACTGCAGGATTTGAGTCCCTCTCTGCGTAGCGTGTAGCCTTTGTTACTTTGGTCCCAGCTCTCTGCAGGTCATTCATCAGGTCCCTCCATGTAGTTTTGGGATTTTTGTTCACCATTCTCATGATCATTCTGACCCCACGGGATGAGCTCTTGCGTGGAGCCCCAGATCGAGGGAGATTATCAATGGTTTTGTATGTCTTCCATTTTCTTACAATTGCTCCCACAGTTGATTTATTCACACCAACCTGCTTGACTACTGTTGATTCACTTTTCCCAGCCTGGTGCACATCTACAATTTTCTTCCTGGTGTCCTTTGACAGCTCTTTGGTCTTGGCCATTGTTGAGTTTGGATTCTGACTGTTTCAGGCTGTGGACAGATGCCATTAATACAAGTAACAGGTGGGGGACAGAAGAGCTTCTTAAAGAAGAAGTTACAGGCCTGTAAGAGCCAGAAACCTTGCTTGTTTGTGGGTGACCATACTTATTTTCCACCATAATTTACAAATAAATTCTTCAAAAATCCTACAATGTGATTTCCTGGACTTTTTTTTCTCATTTTGTTATGGAGTTAAAATTGTCTCAATATTTGTAAATGCACACAGGGTGATCTACAAATAATCACTGATTTGCAAATGTGTTCAGATATCCACAAATGCAAGTTTCATATTTGTAACTTGTAAATTGGTCTTTGCAAATAATGTTGTATTTGCAAATATAAAACTTAATTTGTAAAGAAAAAATTACATTTGTAAAACTGGAAATTGTATTTGTGAATTGAGTTTCAGCATTTGTGGATTACCAATTACACGCATTCATCACTTTCCTCTGCGACGTCATTTTGAGACATTCTTTTCGCGAACACAGATCCACAAACAAATGCCGACTGATTTACAAATACACACTCATGCACACTGGATATCCACTAGATGGCAGTGTGGTTCCATTCATTGATGTGGCAAGGTGAAACTATATGCTCCCGGATGAGAGAAGACCGACATTTCAGAATAAATCATTTCACATTACTGTAATGGAGGCGTCTGATGGATGGGTATCTATGTGGTGATATTGTCTGCAAGGTCAAACAGAAAAAATAAGAGTGGAGGAGGAGTGGCTGTGTATGTGGATAAGAACATGGATTATAAAATAGTAGACAATATGACAACTGTGATTGATAACTTATTAGAATGTATAACTATTGAAATATGTGAAGAAAAAAGCAAAAATGTATTAGTCAGCTGTATATATAGAGCACCAGGATCTAGTATTGAAACATTCACTGACTGTATGGGAAAAATGTTCTCAAAAACTAATCAAAAAACTGTGTTCATTTGTGGTGACTTAAATATTGATCTGCTCAATCCAAATAAGCATAAAATAACAGATGAATTTATCAGTATAATGTACAGTATGAGTTTATATCCAAAAATCACCAGGCCAAGCAGAATTACATCCCATAGTGCCACCTTAATTGATAATATATTCAGCAATGATATTGAGAATAACACTGTGAGTGGATTATTAATCAATGACATTAGTGATCATCTACCAGTTTTCATCGTTTATAATAGAAACCATCGGCGGAATCAGCCAGAGGAGAAAATAAAATACAGGCGAGTGCGGACAGAGGAAAACATGAACACACTAAAGAAGGATTTACAGGAGCAAAACTGGGAAAAGGTATACAGTGAAAGTGATGTTGATAGTGCATATGAAACTTTTTTACAAATATTTACATCATTATATGATAAAAATTGTCCAATTAAACAAGACTACAGAAAACAAAAAATCCAAGCTCGACCATGGATGACGAAAGGGTTACGAAATGCATGTAATAAGAAAAATACACTGTATAGAGAATTCATAAAACTAAAGACTAAAGAGGCAGAAAATAGATATAAGAAATACAAAAATAGATTAACTAATATTATACGGGTATGTAGGAAGGAATATTATAGTAACATATTATATAATAACAAAAACAATATTAAAGGAATATGGGATATATTAAATAGCATTATCAAAAATGGTAATAAAAAACAGAGTTACCCTCAGTATTTCATTGATAATAATGTCAAGAAGGAAAATAAGGATGAGGTAGTCAACGGTTTTAATAATTTTTTTGTAAATATTGGACCAAGCTTGGCAGAAAAAATTCCCGATTCCCAACCTGAGGATTGGGATAATAATCTCATAGAAAGAAATCCCTGTTCAATGTTCCTCACAGCAGTGGATGGAAATGAAATTATAGACATTGTGAATAATTGTAAATATAAAACATCTACCGATTTAAATGAAATTGATATGGTGGTGGTAAAACAGGTCATTGAATGGATTGTAGAACCATTAACATACATCTGTAACTTATCATTTCAAACCGGTAAATTTCCCAATCAAATGAAAATAGCTAAGGTTGTGCCGCTGTATAAGACTGGGGATAGACACCACTTCACAAATTATAGACCTGTTTCTTTGCTTCCACAATTTTCCAAATTATTAGAAAAGTTATTCAATAATAGATTAGACAAATTCATAAATAAACATAAATTACTTACTGATAGTCAATATGGATTCAGAGCACATAGTTCAACATCACTTGCATTAATAGAATCAGTTGAGGAGATTACAAACGCCATAGACCACAAATTACATTCAGTTGGAATATTTATAGACCTTAAAAAGGCTTTTGATACAATCAATCATGACATATTAATCAGTAAACTTGAACAGTATGGGATTAGGGGGTTGGTGTTGCACTGGGTGAGAAGCTACTTAAGTAACAGAAAACAGTTTGTGAAGTTGGGGGAATATACATCATCATGCTTGGATAATGCTTGTGGCGTCCCACAGGGGTCAGTATTGGGTCCAAAACTGTTTCTAATTTATATAAATGATATTGTCAATGTTTCCAAAATATTAAAATTAGTATTATTTGCAGATGACACAAGCATTTTTTGTTCAGGGGGGGATTTGCAGGAGTTATTGAGGAGGATCAGTATAGAAATGGGAAAATTGAAAATATGGTTTGACAGAAATAAATTATCATTAAACTTAAGTAAAACAAAATACATGTTATTTGGCTATTGTAATACAGACATACAGGTTCAGTTACAAGTCGAGGGGGTAGATATTGAAAGGGTACATGAAAATAAGTTTCTGGGGGTGATAATAGATGATAAGATAAACTGGAAGACTCATATAAAACATATACAAAGTAAACTGTCAAGAAGCATTTCAGTTCTAAACAAAGCGAAACATATTCTGGACCACAACTCACTCCGCATTCTTTACTGCTCACTGGTTTTACCATATTTACAGTACTGTGCAGAGGTATGGGGTAATACTTATAAAGGTACAACACAATCACTATCAGTAATGCAGAAAAGAGCTATAAGAATTATTCATAATACTGGCTATAGAGATCATACAAATCCACTATTTTTACAATCCAAATTATTAAAATTCACAGACTTGGTTCATTTTCAAACAGTACAAATTGTGTATAAAGCAATAAACAATTTACTTCCAGCAAATATTAAAAATATGTTTTTTAACAGATCAGGGGATTACAGTCTGAGGGGGAAATTTAATTTAAAGCATCAGTGGGCACGAACAACATTAAAAGGTTTCTGTATTTCTGTCTGTGGGGTGAGGATGTGGAACAGATTGGGAGTGGGGCTCAAGCAATGTCCAAGCATGAACCAGTTCAAACAGCGGTACAAAAATATGGTTTTTTCTGGGTATAGGGAGGAGGAAGGGTAATGAGGGTTAGGGTGTTTTTGTTGTTTGCTTCGGCTTGTAAATATATAGTATTTTGTATGTAAGTAGGTATGTGTAGGTGTATATTTATGTTTGTGTATATATACGTGTATATATGTATATGTGTATATATGTGTATGTTGATGTGTATATGTATGTGTGTGTATATATATGTATATATATATATATTGATATCGGTTTAGGTGTGTAGGAATTTATGTGTATATGTGGCAAAGGGTATTACTGGTTGTGGGGAAGAAGGGGTAGGGATAAATAAGCTGATGCTTCACCCTACCCCTTTTCGGACATGTTGGGTACACAGTAGGAACTTTTTTGTTGTTGTCTTTACTGATCTATCTTGTAATTGTTGTTGTATCAAATGTTCGAAATAAACAGTTTTCATTCATTCATTCATTCAAAAATTATGATGTGTCCGCGGATTTCATCATGGGGAGGGGGGCGGGGGTGTTAGTGTTGTACTCTTTAACACAGTGGTTCAAATAAGCATATGTGCGTGCTCCGTGGCACAGACATGCTGCAAAATTCTTCTTTTAAAACTTGAAAGTTCTAAAAGTTTGCGATGTACACATGCTACATTTAGCTAAGCATCACACACAGGAACATCACACATCACACAGGAACCACACAGTGTCACCGCAGCAACCAACCAGTCCCGCTTTACGACAACTGTCGCAACAGCCAGGCTTTGAGTGGCATTTATTCTCGAAACTGCCGATCCGAGGAAACTGATTTGTATCTACACAGATCAGCATCCGCAGACTTATAAAACTTGCATGATGTCATAAAACAGAACGATTGCGATAAGCATTTTAAAAACTCAGTAGCGATCACGATTAAAGAGTCATCCGGGAGCATATACTTTCACCTTGCCACATCAATGAATGGAACCACACTGCCATCTAGTGGATATCCAGTGTGCGTGAGTGTGTATTTGTAAATCAGTCGGCATTTGTTTGTGGATCTGTGTTCGCGAAAAGAATGTCTCAAAATGACGTCGTAGAGGAAAGCGATGAATGCATGTAATTGGTGATCCACAAATGCTGAAAACTCAAATATGAAATTTGCATTTGTGGATATCTGAACACATTTGCAAATCAATGATTATCTGTATATCACCCTGTGTGCATTTACAAATATTAATGAGACAATTTTAACTCCATATTTTGTCTCTCAAAATTACAGACCTCTCTCATCTTTCTAAGTAGGAGAACTTGCACAATCAGGGACTGACTAAATACTTTTTACCCCACTGTATGTTGATTATTTTGTTTTCATCAGTTTCTTTAACAAACATTGAATCCCGAATTTTATTAATTGTATTACTGCAATCCAAAGAGCACATATTAGAAGATACAACTGAATTTGCTAAATGCTTACCTACATTAACAAAATAATCATTAAAATGATCTGCTATAGCTTTATTTTCCTTAACAACTGTATCAGTATTTGTCTATAAAAAAAGGCAGGATATTCTTTAACAACTTTTTTCTTATTTGTGATTTCATTCAAAAGCTTCCTAGTACTCTTTATGTTTGTTTTCTTTTTTTCCAGTAAATCACTATAATACTGCCTTTTACAAGATCGCATAATCTTAGTTTGTTTTTATGATGTCTTATATCTTCTCTCAGCATCAATGTCAATGTTATTTATATAGCATGTTCAACAACACCAGCTGCCCAAAGTACTTCACATGTTAAAAACAATATCAAAAACATTACAAAAAACAGGGCAATTAAAATCCAAATAAACAAAAGACAAGTAAAAAAAAAAAAAGACACATACAGGTTAATTGTATTAAGAGCCAAAGCAAAAAGATATGTCTTAAGAGCAGATTTAAAAGACTCTAGAGTTGGAGCAGCTCTGATATGTAAAGGCAAACTGTTACAAAGTTTGGGCGCAGCTACCGAAAAGGCCCGATCACCTTGAGTCTTCAATTGAGATCTGGGCACATTTAATAAAAGCTGGTTTTCAGACCTCACTGATCTGACTGGTACACATGGAGTCAAAAGGTCAGAGAGGTATTCAGGATCCAACCCATTTAAACACAAACAACAGAATCTTGAAATCAATCCTAAATGTGACCGGGAACCAATGGAGCGAGGCAAGCTTCCTCGTCCCTGTGAGCAGTCGTGCAGCAGCATTCTGGACTTGCTGCAGATGCTTTAGAGAGGACTGGTCCAGCCTACATTAGAGGGAGTTAGAGTCATCTAAATAAGATGTTATGAACAAATGAATAACTCGCTCAAAAACACAAGCAGGAAGGTAGGTCTTTACTTAAGATTCTGAGTTGGTAAAAACTGGCCTTAACCACAGAATTCATTTGCTTGTCCATTTTAAAAGGAGCTGTCAAAAATTACCCCCCCAAGTTTCTAACAGAGTCATGTACATAGGGAGACAAAGGACCAAGTACATCAGTGGAGCCAACAGATAATATAGGACCAAAAACAATTTCAGGGTTTTTTTTTCTCCTCACTGAGAATTAAAAAGTTTTGGGCCAACTAAGTTTTTACTTCCTCCAGACAATTTACCAAAATAGCAACAGAATTCGAGGGGAATTTAAGTGGCAAATAAATCTGCAGGTCATCATGCATAAAAATGAAAGGCCATGTTGTACTTTGAGAGTATGGTGCCAAGTGGCAACATATAAAGTGAAAAAAGTGTGGGGCCTAAAACAGAGCCCCGTGGAACACCATAGTTTAAGGGTGCTGAACTGGACTGGTGAGGCCCAAGGTATACAGAGAAACGCCGGTCTCTAAGATAAGATTTGAACCAGTCCAGTGCAGTGCTTTTAAAACCAGCGTAGTGGTCCAAACGGGACAGTAAGATACAGTGATCAACCGTATCAAAACCTGCTGTCAGATCTAACAAAACTAAAATCACAGAGCAACCAGAGTCAACAATTAAAAGATCATTATTTAAGACTTTTAAAAGTGCTGTTTCAATACTACGAAGAGATTTGAAGCCAGACTGAAATTTTTCAAAAATGCCACTGGAGTCCAAATGAGACTGCAATTGATCATAAACAATTTTCCACACAAAAATGCCAAAAATGGCAACTTTGAAATGGGACGATAATTGGCAAGAATATTGGGATCAAAGGTTGGCTTTTTAAGGAGTGGCTGAACCACAGCATGCTTTAAAATTCCTGGAACACAGCCAGATAAAAGAGAAACATTGAGAACATTTAGAGTGTACAGCCCAAGGACAGATATAACACTTTTTAAAAATTGTGCAGGAACAACATCCAAAGGACAATTAGAAGGTCTTAACTGCTGAACAACGTTATGCAATTCAGTTAAGGCCAGAGGACGAAACTCAGCAAAGGCCACAGTGCCCTCAGGGTTTAAATTAGAATCAGTTAAATAAGACACTGAAATTGAAGCCCTAATGCTGCGTTTACACATAATGATGACAAGTCACGAATGCCACAAAGTACACATTCTTGGCCGCTGATCACGAATGTGATTATTCGGGGCAGAGGCGTCAGGTGTCCTCAGGAACTGCTGCAACCTGTTACCACACGTTACAATTAATGGCATGTGTTGCTGGAGAATTATCAGGAACCATTACGCACGGTCAAGGATAATGTTCCACGTTGTTGCGCTCTATTGCGTGTAACAACGCATCGTTAAGTTCTGTCATGTTGTGAATGAGGTGAATTGTCTCCACACACACACACCCATATTCATCCAACCGTTGCTAACAATTCAGATCGCTCCAGTTTTTCAGAAGAACTTTGTGACTGCATGCGTAGTTGGGCTCTGTGCCATGGAGTGGCACAGAGAGGTGGAGGAGGACAGCGCCAGATGTGTGGCTTCATGCGGCTCTTGTCTCGCGCATTTTCCCAAGCATCATGCACATGCAGCAGGTGGAACACCTGCAGGAGCGCGCTGAAGAGCACTGAAATGACACTTTGAGCCGACTTGGTGTCAGCAATCAAACTGAACGCGGTGCAGCAGGGTTTAATTGTGTGTGCGCTTCTTCCTCCACCGGACTGGAGGAGGTGCAGAGATGTCTGGCTGCACGTGAGCCTCCTCTCGCTCCTCTGGCTCAGACTCGTTCTCCCGCTCATCGGTTACAACAGCAGGTGGAACACCTGCAGGAGCGTCCTGAGGAGCTTCAGCAGGAACTGTGGAACGACACTTGGCTGACTTTGTGTCACTGTTCTTCTTCAGCATTGTGCATTAAACTGAACGCTGTGGAGCCGAGTTTAATTGTGCACACGTGACAGAAAACTGATTCGTCATGGCACTCAGTGAAATGTGACGCCGCGTTACAAGCTGTATCAAAACTTGACAGCTTCCGTGTCACTTCGTAATAATGCGTGACAGTTTGGGCTCCAAGAACCATCACAGGAACCACTACGAACGTTGTCACGTTCTATTAAGGATCACTACTCATCAAGACGGATCAATACGCTCAGTTGCGACCTCCACGACGTGAGACGAAGTGAGGGTGGTGTGTGACATTCGTGGAAGATTTTTTGACAGGCAAAAACATGCTCCACGAACATAAAGAATATCACACACTAACACGCACTATTAAGAAACCTATTCAGATAAGTCACGTTAAGAATGTCACGAATGTGTCACGAATGACAGAAAAATGACATTCGTAACGCGTCTTGCTTATGTGTAAACGCACCTTAACATATGACACGTTTTCAACAAAAAAATCATCACACAGTGATCGAGATAACAAGACCAGACTCTGGGTTAACCAGCCGGTTCAATACATTAAAAAGAACCTGCGGTCTCTGACAGTTATTTGCAACAAAGTTAGACATAAACTGGGCTTTTGCTGACTTAACAGCTTCATGATAGTTAGTAAGACAGTCTCAAAATAGTCCCAGAGAAACGTGCAAATTGTCCTTCCATTTATGCTCAGCGCACTTGCATTCACGTCTGCGTGCATAAGTGGTCTCATTGTGCCAAGGCTCCGACGCAGACTTGGAGCACTTGGTCACATGAATAGAATCTAGTGCATCTGTGCAGACAATCAAATAACGATTAAATAATGTGCAATTGTTCTTAGCTTTAAAAACTGCTTATAGAGAAATGTTTTCTTTTTACGTCAACATTTTGCTTATTTCCAACTTTTAACACCAAAGGGCAATGTTTATCATATAAATTGGAAATAATAGAAATGAATGATTCATAACAATCAATGTTCTCAATATAAATGTCACTCCAGCTTTGATACATTAAATCCATTCTAAGATCTTCCAAAGTTTCCTCTTATTTTCCTTGTAAAATTTGTAATTTCAATATGGTCAATTTTATCAACTAAAGAACTGAAAACTACAAAAACCGGCAAATGATCACTGATGTCACTAATAAGTAATCCCCCCTCAAAATTCCCCACGGTAACATTTGTCAACATATTGTCAATAAGTGTCCATGTGTTAGCAGTTATCGTAGTTGGATGGGTGATTAAAGGATTAACCTCACTTGCTCGGCCTGTACGGGAAAATATCAGACCTCTGCGTTTTTTGCTGTTGTGAAAAACACAGAGATCTGATATTTTCCCGTACAGGCTGAGCAAGTGAGGTTAATAATTCACTTATTATATGGCTATTATATATATATATATATATATATATATATATATATATAGATATATATATATATACATACATATAAAACAAACACCTGAATGCCCGAATATGAAAGCTGCTGACAGCTGGAAGACAGAGCTCATAGTCAGAGCGGAAGTGAAGCCGTTCGCTTCACCTCCGAGCCGTGAAGTACACCTCCAAAAAAAAATAAAAAATAAAAAATAAAAATAAAAAAGCACAAACAGCTTCACCTTGTTGGGTTTGCACCCTGTTTTTAAAGAAATGAGAGGCACAAACACTGAAAAGAACCCAGTCAGAGAGAGACAAATATATATTTTTTGCTCTGCGCAGAGGAGGAGAACAATGAAGCAGCTTGTAAGTGCTCAGCTACAAAGCTCTCCTAAAATCTCCTCCTCTGGCCCAGCCTTTTATTTAGTTCAACATGAGAAAAAAAACAAACAAGGACAGTCGGGAGAGGTTACACATGAGTCATGTCTGCGAGAGGGTGATAGCAAAGCGAGGTAACAGCTGAAACCTTCCATTCCTGCAACATGAGCCTTGTGGCTCGTCAAAGCAGGATAAGGCAAAATGAAAAATAGTTTGCTCAGTCATGAAGAATGCAGACAACAAGTCTTTCTTTCTAAAACCTCCTCTTCTCACAAAGAGGAAAAATAATAAGCATAAACTATAAGAAAATAAATAATAATAATATAAGCATAAACTAAAGAAAATAAATGATAAGAGCATGAACTATATAAAATCCTTGACATAATCCTCCGTTTATCGTTTATTTACATAAGTTTGTCATGTCCAAAACATACTTCAATAGAAAATTTGTCCACTTTAACCACTTGTCTTATTACATTTTCAGCTAAAGCTTCATAGGCTAAGAGTGTGTTAACTCATCACGTCAACAGTTCAAGCTTGAACTGGAGTTGTGAGCTTTTCAATATCATCATAATTCTCAACACAGTCATTATAGTTTTCTCCACTATGGTCTGACTGTTTCAATGCTTGATATTTTGGCATAGTTTGTTGGAAAGCCAGATTACACTGTACAAATGTATTTGACACCATTTTACCAACCATTGTTTTGATACAAGGAATCACACAACACATGCAAAGTCCAATCAGAATTAGGACTATAATCACCATTTTCAATAGTAACTGCCACCATGGTCCTGAAGTCAGTGGTAGTGCAGTGGTATATCAGCAAGACGACATCTCCACCTCTTTGCCGAGATATCGCTCTACCAAGGAGGTAAAGTACTCAGCCGACTGTGTTGTCTTTCTGACATTCATACTTTGTTACCTTGTGCGTTGGATAGCAGACATTTCTTCCGACGAGAGGTGGAGGTGGTTTTCCCACCATACGTGTTGCTGGGTGCAAACGCACCCACATTTAACTGTTTTTGTTCCTCGCCAGCAGTACCAGATCCGACAAGCGGAGGCAGTGGCCACCTCGGAGTTCGGGACTTGGCGGCTCCAGTATTCCCGGGGCTCGGTGGCAGAGGAAATCGTGTGGTTCCGGTTCTGCTTTGGACAGACGTCTCTTATCTTCGAGCCTGCCCACGTGACACATTTTGTGAATTGACTCCTTTGTCTATTATTGTAATCTGCTGTGTTTGTTGTGCTTATTCACAACAGTAAAGTGTTATTTGACTTCCTCCATTGTCCGTTCATTTGCGCCCCCTGTTGTGGGTCCGTGTTCCTACACGTTTTTTTTTTTTTTTTTTTAGATGAGGGCTTGTCTGTAATTGCAATCACTGATGTAATCTGTAATTTATTTTGTATATGTGTGAGAGTTGGAGCGGCTGTGGGAGTGTGTGTGTGTGTGTGTGTGTGTGTGTGTGTGTGTGTGTGTGTGAGACAGTGTCGGACTGTATGTGTGGTATTGTTTGACCGAGTATTCCTTAGTAATGATGAAAGAATGAGACTGTGAGTGACTGAAGCACGGACAGCTTGATACCCCATTTTATCAGGGGATAAAAGTGGAGCCGTTGTCTGCAAAGTAGGTCATTTTAAGTCCATATGCACCACACTCACATATTCCCGACGAGTCTGCAAAGAGGGGGATTCCAAGGAAGGTCCGCCCCACGGGGTAGAAGCTTGACCTGAACTTTGCAGAGTGAAGGGGAATAGGTGACCAACATGGGAAACACATGCACAGAAAATAAGCCCCTATTTCAGGGCGACAAAAAATACATGCACAAACGCAATCCGGAAAATCTGAAGTACATAATTAAATGAAAAAAGAAATATGGCTTTTCAGGTAAATTGGTCATGCCAGATTGTGAAGGTTTGGTGTTAAAGCTTACAGCAGCAGCAGCAAATAAAAAGGGTAACAGGAAAGTAAGAAAAGAAGGAGAGAGAGAAAGTGCAAAAGTATGGCTCAGTGAAGCACGGATGAGAGTAGAGGCCATAAAGAGGAAGAAAGACGAGAAAGGAAAGTCAGAGGGGAAAGTAATGTTTGTAAAACCTGAAGATAATGAGACGGCCGTGAGAGGGACATTTACAGGACGTGCTGCAGTCGGCACGGTCCTGCCATACGGGAATGAGGAAGATTCGGCAGTGGCGTTACAGGCTCAAATAACCGATCTAATGACCAGAGTTAAAAACAAGTTTAAACAGAAAGCGGACTATGGTAAAATAAATGCGTGTAAACAAAAGGCAGATGAGGATGTGGATGATTATAATCAGCGTTTAGGGACACTTTTCCGTGCAAACAGCGGTATACCGCATAGTGATGATCAAGCGGGAGCATATCAAAATCAGCTGAAACAAGCCCTCCTGAATGGTTTGAAGCCAGAAATTAGTGCATGGATTAGAAAGCACAATGAGACCACTGACTCAGATGATATGATTAAGATACTGGACGTAACAACAAACACACCAATAAGTGACAACACTAATGAGTTACCAGAAAAACAGATAACAATCACAGTGGATATTCATGGAGCATGGTCATTACCACTCCTGAAAGAAAGACCTGGAGTGACTCTAAAGGTAAATGGACAGGACATGGATTTTCTCTGTGACACAGGAGCATGTAGGACAGTGATAACAGACAGACCTCCCGGAACTAAATTTGCAAAAGAAGTCATTTGGGTAAAATCTGCAAATGGACAGGTGAATTCAGAGAAAATATTGAAGTTTGTCAATTTTGAAGATCCTGAAACGAACCAAACTGATTGTGTCTCTGTGGTTTATTCGCCCCATTGTCCAGTAAATTTACTGGGACGAGATTTGATGACTGCCTTATCTATAGGAGTCACACCAACAGTAGGTGGTATGAGAGCTGTGAGGCAGCCCGCTACTGTATATACAAATTTGGCCCAGGCCTGGCAGTACTCTTTGGATCTGTCGGAGTTGAGACAAACTGAACAATTATTGGAGGAAGGTCTGATGACCTGTGAAAACAGAGAACATGTAGTAATGATGTCACCAAAAGATCTACACATAACTATGCTATTCACTCCACGAAAGGATGAAAGGTATGGAGCGGGATTTCTGAAGATTCCATCAGAATTACAGACAGTAGCACACCTATACACAGACAGAAAACCCACCTCTGTGTGTAGTGTAGTGCTGACCCAAAGTGCAGACAAATGGTACAGAGGAAAACCTGAGGCTGTGCCTCATATTTCACTGACAAGGGCAGACACTCAGTCCTGGAAGGACCTTGGAGGAATTGCTAAAATAGCTGAGGAAGCAACTGATTGGCACGAAGCAGATGCAATGTCGGTGTGAGATTTCAGTCCATCCACAGGCTTGTATCGGAAATACATGTTTGTAAGTGCTTGGACGACACCGGTGATACATGAAGTAGATCTGGACGATTGAAATTTAACAACATCTGTGTTGTTGACACAGGAAGATGAGACTTTATTGGCCAAACTGCCTCCTCATCTCTGGGTGAATGCACCCACAGATGTAGGACTGTTGAAAAATATTCCGCCAGTCAAAATTAAGCCACGATCTGATTGGAGACCACGGATCAAACAATATCCATTAAAACCTGAAGCAGAAAAAGGAAATGATGACTTTCTTAGGTATCTGTAATTATTGCAGAGCCTGAATTCCATGTTATGCAGAGAAGGTGCAGAAATTGCAGGATTTAATACACTCTATACCAATGGATATGACTGACAAAATACAGTGGAATAAAGAAGCTGAAGAACAGTTTACAGCTCTTAAACAAGAACTTGTGAGTTCCACAGTATTATCTCTGCCCAATTATGCCAAGCCATTCACTCTCATGGTGGACACAAAACAGGGATTCATGTGTGCAGTCTTGCTACAACATGGTAATAAAAATAAACCAGTTGGCTATTATTCCAAACGTTTGGATACATTCTTATCGCCTGCTAGACAGATAGCTTATACAGCAATGCTATTGTCTCAGCCATATATTACCATTGAAAGATGCAACACCTTGAATCCCGCCACGCTCCTACCTACTGAGACAGATGGTGAACCGCACGATTGTTTGGCAGACACACAGAAACAACAATTACCTCGACCAGACTTAACAGACGAACCATTTACAGATGGACTACATTACTTTATGGATGGCTCATGTTTCAAAGATCAGAAAGGACATACATTAACAGGCTATGCTGTTGTTCAATTACCAAATACTGTTATTGAAGCAAAACAGATCGATCATTTTAAATCAGCCCAAGCTGCAGAACTCATTGCATTAACCAGAGCTTGTATCTTGGCTAAAGGACAGAAACTGACAGTCTATACAGATAGTCAATATGCATTTTCAACAATTTGGCTCTTTGCAAAACAATGGCAACAAAGAGGTATGATAACCTCTACAGGGAAACCAGTGACACATGCAGGCTTACTCACAAATTTGCTAGAAGCAGTGACATTACCATCACACCTGGCATTATGTAAATGCGCAGCCCACACCAGAGGTACAGATTTTGTCTCCAGAGGAAACTGTATGTTGTGATTTGGCGCTATATAAATAAAACTGATTTGATTTGATTTAGTATTAATTGATGCCTTTTCAAAATGGGTAGGAATTGTTCCATCACAAAAAGCAGATACTTTAACAGTAGCAAAATCATTGTGTAAGACAATTATTCCGTATTATGGAATACCAGAGACATTGTACAGTGATAATGGAACACATTTTGTAAATGAAGTTGTACAAAGAGTAGCAGAACACATGAAAATTAAGTTAAAACATCATTGTGCTTACCACCCACAAAGTGCAGGATTAGTGGAAAGGACAAATGGCACAATAAAAACAAGATTAAGGAAATGTATGGAAGAGACAAAATGAACCTGGATTGAATGTTTGGACCTAGTAAAATTGTATATGAGAATAACACCAACACCATCAGGTTTAACACCATTTGAGATACTTTATGGACGACCATATCGTCTACCAATTTTTGACATGGATACTAAAACAGCAGATGAGGAACAAACATTAGCAGATTTTATGAAAAAGACATTAACACAGAAAGAGATAACTTAAACACATTTACTGCCGAATAATTTTGATCTTCCACAGGACGGCCTTCCAGTAGTCCAGCCAGGAGACTGGGTGTTCATCAGAGTGATTAAGAGGAAGAACTGGTCCAGTCCTCGTTAGGAAGGTCCATACAAAGTGCTGTTAACAACACCAACTGCAGTAAAGATAGCGGAGAGATCAACGTGGATACATCTAAGTCACTGTAAGATACAGCGTGTGTTGGCTGCCTCCACAGTGTAAGGGGAAGTCTGGCTACAAAGGGAGTCTATTTAATTAGCAATAGATTGTCTCAACGCCAGTGAAGCAGGGAGATCCTTGCACTATTAGGTGAGGTTGGTTAACAACACTGTATCCTAGCAATCATGACTGAACTACAGCAGACCCCGGAGCGGCGTGCTCAGCGCCGCCGCTGCCGGACTGTTGGTAGGGCAGCCGGTTGCATTGTGATCTTAGTGTGTTTTGTGCTCCTCGGATTCCTGGCCTGGTGGTTGACCCAAGAATTGCAGCTCACTGTGGACCAAGCCAGAGAACAACGCAAGCAACGTCAGAAGAGGTTTATTCATAATGTGAATGAGACAGATGGACACCCTCATATATACCATACTAATATGTGGTACAGATATGTTCATTTATTGGCTATGGAATTACATGTTACTAATTGTTATGTTTGTTCGCAAATGTCTATATCCTCAACACACCCAGCTCTGACGGCTAAACCGTACCCTGCTAGGGTGACAGAATGTCTTATCATACGGATGCATAATCAAACTGTATTTCGGGGGCAACAGTTCTCAGCAAATCTGACAAGACGTAACACCACTTGCCTCAGTGCAACCACTTATATGATAGGGATTTCAACAGAGGACGTACAAGCGTGCCCAAGTGCTGCTCCATTGACTAGACTGAAGGGAAATGCAAAAATATCATCACATGTTAAATTGTCATTACAACGGCCATTCCTGATTTGCTTTTACGGGACAGGGAATAAAACTGTAGGTAAAATTAAGAAACGTCTGTGTACCCAAACGTATGTTTTATCAAATAATTTAAGCCTAACCAAAACATAATATGTGGATGGTACTTATCTTCATCACATTGGACGGGGATGTAATTATACAGGCTCCTGTCCATGGGGAACGGATGAATCATGTGCTTATGTTAGTAAGTTTTTGCTACCACCTGTAAATGGTACTCCGGTGTATGATGACATCTATTGGCTTTGTGGTTCCAGACTGTACATGAGTCTCCCACCAAATTGGGGTGGTGTGTGTGCACCTACCCAGGTGACTGACCATACATATGTGGTAGTGCCAAGGACCTCCACAGAGAAGAATGGCAGCACCAGACGGAGGAGATCGATATACCCAGATGTGTTACCACATGATCACATGTGGGGCTCGGATGTACCAAAGGACCAAAAATTGTGGTCTGTAGGAGATAAAATAGCACATTCATTGTTCCCCTGGATAGGAGTGGTAAAAAAATCATTAATGATTGAAACTCTGAATTATCGATTGGGTCTGTTCATGAATGTAACTGAGAAAATAGTAGCAGCTCAAAACACTGAAATAGATGCTTTACGTACCATGGTGATGCAAAATCGCATGGTTTTAGACTTGCTTACTGGTTCACAGGGAGGAGTTTGTGTTCTGCTGAACACAACATGCTGTACTTTCATCCCAGACTCCATTCATTCAGTGGATGTGCAGGACGCATTGGAAGAGCTGAATAAACTTCATGATGCAATGCATAAAGACACCCTAGCCGTGAACCGGTGGAATCCCTGGTCCTGGGTGACTTCAGGACCATGGTGGCAGTAACTATTGAAAATGGTGATTATAGTCCTAATTCTGATTGGACTTTGCATGTGTTGTGTGATTCCTTGTATCAAAACAATGGTTGGTAAAATGGTGTCAAATACATTTGTACAGTGTAATCTGGCTTTCCAACAAACTATGCCAAAATATCAAGCATTGAAACAGTCAGACCATAGTGGAGAAAACTATAATGACTGTGTTGAGAATTATGATGATATTGAAAAGCCCATAACTCCAGTTCAAGCTTGAACTGTTGACGTGATGAGTTAACACACTCTTAGCCTATGAAGCTTTAGCTGAAAATGTAATAAGACAAGTGGTTAAAGTGGACAAATTTTCTATTGACGTGTGTTTTGGACATGACAAACTTATGTAAATAAACGATAAACAGGGAGGATTATGTCAAGGATTTTATATAGTTCATGCTCTTATTATCATTTATTTTCTTTAGTTTATGCTTATATTATTATTAGTATTTATTTTCTTATAGTTTATGCTTATTATTTTTCCTCTTTGTGAGAAGAGGAGGTTTTAGAAAGAAAGACTTGTTGTCTGCATTCTTCATGACTGAGCAAACTATTTTTCATTTTGCCTTATCCTGCTTTGACGAGCCACAAGGCTCATGTTGCAGGAATGGAAGGTTTCAGCTGTTACCTCGCTTTGCTATCACCCTCTTGCAGACATGACTCATGTGTAACCTCTCCCGACTGTCCTTGTTTTTTCTCATGTTGAACTAAATAAAAGGCTGGGCCAGAGGAGGAGATTTTAGGAGAGCTTTGTAGCTGAGCACTTACAAGCTGCTTCATTGTTCTCCTCCTCTGCGCAGAGCAAAAAATATATATTTGTCTCTCTCTGACTGGGTTCTTTTCAGTGTTTGTGCCTCTCATTTGGTTCGGAGGCGTCGTCAATCTACTGCGGCGAGCGGAGGTGGACGTCTATAGTAACCGGCCCGACGGAGAATTCACTCCTCAGGACTTTCCTTCGATCCCTCTAGTGGAATCGGCCGTGCACGGCCTGCGGCGTGTCTCCCTCCGTTCACTCGAGAAGATCTGTCGACGCCCCACGTTGGGCGCCAAGAAAAAACTGTTGGGTTTGCACCCTGTTTTTAAAGAAATGAGAGGCACAAACACTGAAAAGAACCCAGTCAGAGAGAGACAAATATATATTTTTTGCTCTGCGCAGAGGAGGAGAACAATGAAGCAGCTTGTAAGTGCTCAGCTACAAAGCTCTCCTAAAATCTCCTCCTCTGGCCCAGCCTTTTATTTAGTTCAACATGAGAAAAAAAACAAACAAGGACAGTCGGGAGAGGTTACACATGAGTCATGTCTGCAAGAGGGTGATAGCAAAGCGAGGTAACAGCTGAAACCTTCCATTCCTGCAACATGAGCCTTGTGGCTCGTCAAAGCAGGATAAGGCAAAATGAAAAATAGTTTGCTCAGTCATGAAGAATGCAGACAAGTCTTTCTTTCTAAAACCTCCTCTTCTCACAAAGAGGAAAAATAATAAGCATAAACTATAAGAAAATAAATAATAATAATATAAGCATAAACTAAAGAAAATAAATGATAATAAGAGCATGAACTATATAAAATCCTTGACAACCTCCACTGCTCAACTTCAGAGCTCTGAAGTTGAGCAGCAGCTCACCTCCAAGCTGACGGCCGGTGTCCCGACAGAACACGGGAGCAGAGCAGGAACTTGCTAACAGATGGTCAAGGTCGAGCTTTCAATTTGTGCGTTTTTTTCTGATGCTGTTTAGATATTTATGGAGTACGTTCATGTACGACTTGGTTTATCTTGGTTTAATTGCAGTTTTAGCTTCCTGGTTTGTAAAGAAAATATGCGTTCGGACCGATTGTCATGTAACGGTCTGATATGGGAAAATATCAGACCGATTATCAGCCAATCAGAGCGCGCGTAGCGTTGCAGCCATATAATAAAACAGGATACTTTCCCATACAAAGCACAGAATTTATAGATTCAGCTGTATGTATTTGACCATGAGGATTTACGAAGTCTATGTTGAAGTCTCCACAGACGAATAAAAACTTGGTATTTTTAATGCTGTTGTACATCTCAGTACAGCATTATGTCTAATGAGTATTTGTGTCAAATCTGATGCTTGTATCACCATTTACAGGATTCTGTTTTAAATGTTCTCTTATCTGCTGCACTATGTCATGTTTGCAGTAGCCTGTACTGGGATCACTGGGCAGATGGCAGCCTTGCCCAAACAATTATCACGGTCTCAAGTGGAGCGTCATCCAAAGAAGCCGTGCAGCATTTTACTTACCGTCATCCTCTGTAGAATGGGTTCCTTCAGAAATGTAAATTTCCAACTGTGGAAAAAAGCAGATGGATGCAGTGTGATTGTTCCAGACAGTCAACACATTACTCTGCTCAGACATGGCATTAGATTTGTGAAATTAGGGCTCAAATGGACAGAAAAGAAAAAAGGAAAAGCCTGAAAAACACAAGAGCCATCAAGAGATGACATGCCCCCACCCCAGATCAGTAATACAAAGTGTCAGAGGATCAACAAGTTCACCCTTATGCTAAGTATGAATGAAACTGGTCATCTGGTTCTTGAGATATCGCGCCAACAAGTGAAAATGGACAGACAGAGGGACATGTTCCCGCTCCCGGCCCCCATATTTCATACTGGGGGGTATTAACAAGTAATGCTTCCATCGACTGGCCACAAGGTGTCACTGAAAGCTTCGATGCTCTTCCTCAGCAGATCTCACTTCAATTGACGTGGACCTATGAAAGATTTTAGAACTAGGTGTCAACACTCGTTAAAAACCACCTGCTTAAATGTATTAAATCATTTTTTAATTTAGTCATTTCGAAATTAAATGACATCATTATTGACTATGATTGCTTTTAATGTAATCAGGAAAGAGTAATTGCTAAAATATGAATTTCACTATTCTAGCAATTGTGAATGCTTTAAAATTATGCACAATAGGGGTGGGACTTCTACCTGCGCAAGTGTCTTTTTGACTGAACTTTGACTTCATGGACATGTTTAATGATTCATTCATTTAATGTTAAATTAAGGAATATGTTTTTTCAAATAATAAAATAGTTGCAGTTTAAAGAGCCTTTGTTTTATGTAGAAGCATAGCAGCAGGTGTGGGTCTGCAGATACGACAGGTGAGCTGAACCCTCGGGACACTTAACCAGATGGTCTCCTCTAAAGCTTCAACCTCAAATTGGCGGCATTTTTGGAGACACTTTCCTTACATTAGTGCAGCAGATAACAGAATATTTACAGAGGAATCCTTCAAATCTGGAAACAAGCACCAAAGTTGGCACAAATACTCCTTAGACATTACTCTTTTGAAAAAACTGAGTATCCACTTGAATTTTCAGTAGGCTGCCAGGTAGGGGTCAATTGAAGAATTACACAGGTGTCAAAATTTAAAAATGTTTCAATCATATTGAAAGCTATACAACATTATTTGTCTGATCACAATGATACCAAAAAGTTTGGACTATCTATGACTGAATGTTACGGAGTTATGGGGTAAAAACAGCAAGAATGGTAACAAAGGTCAGCATTAGTTTGTACAGGGGTCAGATGTTGAAGTTGCTCTAAATATTATAAAATGTGATGCAAATTATTGGTTGAGTTAATAGTGTTTTAAAAAGGAATAGTTTGCACTATGTGGCATGCTTAGTTATGTTACAGGGTAACATATGTAACATGTCATAGAATCCAATGGACGTCGACACTGCTCTACCTTTACCTTGCAGACCAAGCATTCAACACAGTAAAAACTATTTATTAATCCTATTAGTTCAACCAATAATTTGCAACACTTTTTACCAAAATTGGAGCAACTTTAACGTCTAACCCCTGTACAAACTGAAATTGACCTTTGTTACCATTCTTGTTGTTTTTACCCCATAACTCCGTAACATTCAGTGATAGATAGTCCAAACTATACCTTTTTGGTATCGATGTGATCAGCCAAATAATGTGGTAAAGCTTTCAATTATGATTGGAGCATTTTTAAATTTTGACCCCTGTGTAATTCATCAATTGACCCCTACCTGACCGCCTACTGAAAATTCAAGTGGATACTCAGTTTTTTTAAGAGAGTAATGTTTGAGGAGTATGTGTTCCAATTTTGGCACTTGTTTCCAGAAATGAACAATTGTTAGTTATCTGCTCCACTACATTTTGAAGCGCAGAATTTTTTTTTCTTCCATCTGAACAGTGGTGGGCACACAAAACCAAAAAAATTTACTTCAATAACAGATAATCAGATAACTGAAAAGTTATCTTTGATAAAGATAAACCAATAAACCACCCAAAAATGTATCGGAAGTTACAGATAACAGATAAATTCCAGTATTGTCTCTAGTACATTTGCAACTACTAACAAGCTGAATTTGAGTTTTAACACCACAATCGCTTTTGGAAGCATTCAAAAGCGACAAAAGACCCAAACAATGAGCCCTCACTTCTATGTTTGAACATGCTGCCCCTGCTGGAAGCTACGTGGCTACAGCACAGAAGCACCCTGAGAACAGCCACAAAGCCAGCTCTCTACCAATCACAATGCTCCGGTCAGGCAGAGGTCTTGGAAAATACGAGGTCGTGCGCATGCATGACTTTTTTCACGCCTGTCGGTTGCGTCATTCACCTGTGAGTAGGCTTTGAGTGAGGTGTGGTCCACCCCTCTCGAGGAGCGGAGGGACGCGCCACGGAACCGTTCATTACGCGGGACAAAACCACCTCGGTGTTGGTCTCACAGGACGGCTTAAAGGTGGATTTCAGATGGCTGTCGGTTGCTTTTCAGTCGTGTGATTATCCGATTGTGATTGTGCATGAGCTGGACCTGCCCCAAAATGTCCTGGAAGGCTTCATCACAGCGTTGCTTTGCGCCATGCAGCTCCACCGCGCTCCTCTTTCCATGAGGAAAACTCCTGTAACAGTGGAATGTGCCATTCATTTCTAAACTGGATGCTGTCTTGATCCGGTATGTTGTCTGACTAGCACAGGAACTGTGAAAAGAGTGGACATCAGCATTTTTTCGGCACATTGAGACAGACGTGCGGAGGAATTCCGCGCGTCGCGGTGGAGCTGCATGGCGCAAAGCAACGCCGTGATGAAGCCTTCCAGGACATGTTGGGGCAGGTCCAGCTCATGCACAATCACAATTGGATAATCACACGACTGAAAAGCAACCGGAATCCATCTGAAATCCACCTGAAAGCCGTCCTGTGAGACCAACACCGAAGTGGTTTTGTCCCGCGTAATGAACGGCTCCGTGGCGCGTCCCTCCGTTTTTCTTTCCATGAAAAAAAACTCCTGTAACGGTGGAAACTGCTGATGTCCACATCTTCAGCCTTTTTGTGAAAGTCAGATGAGGTCCCGGATCAACAAAGCCTTCACGTTGGAAATGATCTGGTTGTTCTAGCGGGGTGTGAGCCTGTCGATGGGGGCTGGGAGCGCGCCGCGCTCTCAGCAGTTGTGGGCGGTCTTTAAACCATCTGGATCACTCCTTAATCTGTGTAATCCCCAAAAAATCATCCCTGAAAGCCATATCAATTTCTCGAACGGTGTCCACCTGGAGGTCTCTCACAGTTTCTGGAAAAAAAATTGATGTAGCAAAGCTCCAAATCGTTCAGACATTTATTCGCAATAAAAAATAGACGAGAGGGGTGGACCACACCTCACTCAAAGTCCTTTCTCTCTCTGTTTTCCTGCTAAGAGCAAACTTGGACCTTTTTGGAAACACTAAGCATTTCAGCTGTAAAATAAACCGTAAATTTCTAATTGTATCATTAGCTACGCTCACGTGAGGAACTCTGGATTAATACTGAAGGATTTTGATGGAGATTTATCCCATTCAGCGGATACAAAGTCTGTTCAGCTGCACTCTGAGCTGCCATTTCATATCGTTTCACATCCTCAGGATCCTGAAGCATTTGATTTTTCAGCACACATTTTCAGCAACAGTTCAGCTCATTTCAATTCAGAAAAGCTGTACTCAGCAGGACAGACAATTTGAACCTGAGAGCTGGGCCGAAATTTGCCACCACCCGTGGCTAGAACTCTGCAGAAGAGACCTCTCTCAAACAGCTCAGCTTCAGTTCAGAAACCTCCCCTCCTCACGCTCAGAGGGTGAAGGAGAGAGGGGAGCTGATCATTTGTGTGAACAGCGGACAGCCACACACTCAGGGTTCTCAGCGTGTTTTTTTTCTCAGCATAATGGGATGGAAAAGTCACCTTTTAAAAAGCCGGGGTTCGGGGGATGCCCCTCCCCCTGAAACTTTTGCATTATGGGCTTATAAAGGGCCTTCTTTGTTAGTCTAAATATACCAAAATCTGAAGTTCAGATGCAGTGGTGGGCACAGTTCCAATAATCCAATAACAGAATTTTTTCATTATCGGATTATCTTTTTAGATAAATTTAAAAACCATTATCGGACTAATTATCTTCCGATAGATTTTTGTCTGATAACTTTTAGACCGATAACGTAGTAAAGAAAGCTGAACAGTGGCAAACATATTTAAAATCAGTTGAGCACCTACCTGTTAAAAGTTTCCTAACAGATGTATAGTTCTACCCTCCGCAAACAGAAGAGAGCTACTTTCAGGAGAAACCACTCTATCCTCTGCAGACAAAGGAGAACTGGTCACAAAAAATCATTTTCTTTAACACCATACTGATACACTGGCAATATCACCCAAGTCATCCAGAGGCATACATTTTTAACTTATAGTTCAAATTTTAACCAAACTAATTTTGGACAAATTATTTAAAATTACCGTCATGTCTGAAGTTTTATAAAGTGAAAATATCAGATATATGTTTTAGTTTTAAAGTAATGTGCTAATTTTTAAGGTTTTGTGAGCACATGCTGTGCCCAGCAGTGCATTATGGGTAGGATAGGGTAATCTCAGTATGTTCACGACAGGACAAATGTGGACATCATTAACCAAATAAGACTGCAATTTCCTATGGCAATAACATTAAAGCAAACAGAGCTCTGGTATTGGAATAGTATCGGTATTGGCAGATATCCAAATTCAGGTATCAGATCGGAAGTGGAAAAAATGAGGATCAGTGCATCCCTAGCTCTAATATTAGAATTCCCCCTACCGTATATAGGTACATACGTATCCTCCACAGGGGGCACACCATTTGTTTTTTCCTAGGTTTTCTTAAGTTAGTTTGCCAACTTTTCCTACTCCTGCCCTGTAACATATTCAGAAAGCCAGGTGGAGTATATCTAAAAAAAAAAAAAAAAAAAAAAAAAAAACATTAAGTACGTCTACATAGAACTGGATAAGCACAAACAAAGTAGTAAAAACTACAAACCCTGAAACACCACCACATCCCGCTGATTTGACTCATCCCGTGCTGTGTGCAAGCACGAGATGAGTCAAATGTGTCTTTCCATAACCTGCAATGAGCTCTGCTTGCACACAGCAGCCAGTTTTTTTTTTTTTTTTTTGGAATTCAAGTTTTTAACTGAACTTTTCTTAAGCTTGTTTCTCTATACAGGAACAAGCAGTATATGCTTAAAAACTGACTCCAGTAACAGACTCCACATTTGTCACAGCAGTCATGTTGAATATCAATCAATCAAATCAATCAACTTTTTTCTTATATAGCGCCAAATCACAACAAACAGTTGCCCCAAGGCGCTCCTTCTATTGTTCTATTTTCTGGTTTCACATAGCTTCAAAGTTATCTCCTTTTGATATTTCCAAATTCTACAAGTTCCACATGATGGTCAATAAACATCTGATAGCCATCATCACGTTTGCATCTCTTGATTCTTTCATTTGTTTGTCCTCAGTCGGTAGTACACACGTCGCTAACACGAACAGCAGGTAGCTGCTTCAAGCCCCCATGCCTATGGGCTCTGTCCACACGTAGCAGGGTATCTCACAAAACAAAGATATTTTTCTACGATTTGGCCTGTCATCCACACGAAAGCGCAGATTTACAGCATTAAAATGATGAATTTAAAAACCTCCGTGAAGATTTGCGAATTCTCCGTTTATGCGCCTTTATGTGGACATCATTAACCAGGGTTTTATGTTTTGATACGTCACTGCCTGTGACAAAATATGGTTGTCACATATGTGACCTGTGTTTAGATTTGTAAACAGTATGGATGCCCTCACAAGTATTTTGGTGGTCTCTCTTGTCCAGGCGCTTTTTGCCTGCTTCTTATTACAAGCCCAAATACTGCTCTACATTCATGAACACAGGCGAAGGACAACATTAAGGACGGATATTTTCCGCCACCTTTCCAATTCACGTCTGAGGCAGGTTCTCCGTCGAAGACACCGACGCCCGTTTTGGGTCAGACTGGGATGCACCGCCAGCTGGTGGGAGAAGCTCGAGAAGGAAATTGTGCTCCCGGTGGAATGGCGCAAAAATTTCCGTACGTCCCGGTCCTCGCTCCTGTCGTTGTCAGAGTTACTGTGTCCTCACATTGAAGGGCAGTCTACTGTTATGTGATCACCGGTCAGTGTTCTAAAAAAAAGTTGCCTGCATGCTGTACTATTTAGCTGACAAAGGGAGATTACAAAAAACGGCAAATGCATTTGGATTGTCAAGGCAGGTTGTCTCAAAAATTGTTCTCCAGGTATGTAAAGCTATAACGGCGCACTTGGGACCCGATACAGCTTCCAACAACTGAAACTGCGATGCATTCACTTGTGGAGAAATTTGAACAGATCCATGGTCTTGGTGCTGTGGATGACACATGTGGGAATCATCGGCCAGTTCCACCGATTACCTTAACCGTGGTATTAAAATGGCCAGGAAGCATACACGACACCTATGTTTTCGTAAACTCAGCTATAAATGACTTTCTCAGAATTGGAAAAATCCCTCCTTGTCCAAGACAAATTGTTGACAATGAAGCACCCATCCCAGTTTACATTTTGGGGGACCCCACCTACCCCTTGTTACCGTATCTCATGAAAGAACATGCTAATGGAGGAAGCACTGTTCAGGGGCAGTATTTTGGGCTCTCTTTGTGCACAGCCCACATGGTAATAGAGTGTGCATTTGGAAGGCTAAAGGCTTGTTTTGGAGCTTTGAGGAGAGCCATGGACATCAACTTACAGGAACTGCCCTTTCTCATTTATGCATGTTTCATGCTTCATAATTTTTGTGAGGCATCTAATGACACAATAGATAACCATTTAACTGAAGCCATTCAGCATGACAGAGACAACCAGCCACACTCGGAACAAGATGTCAGAGGAGACAGCTTGACTGTTGAAGGGAAGAGGGTCCGGAGAGTCCTCACCCAGTATCTGGAGCCATAAAACGGAGAATGTTGTCTGGAGAGGGAGGGAGGAAACTAATGTGGGGCTATGGCATGTTAAACCAAAGTTATACATAAAATTGTTAAATGGCTACAGTTTCTTGCACCAAGTTCTCCTTGATTAATGTTCACAAATCTTTCAAAATGCAAAAATTGCTTTTCAAAAATGTTTAACTGTTATTAAAAAACAACAACAACAAAAAACCATTCAGCTTGCCAGTGAGCAATTTCAGGCATGTAAATAAATAAAAAAAAAAAGACAGTAAAACTGAAATAATAAAGAGGCTTTTTGTGAAAATACAACTGTTTATCTTCAACACCCTTCATTTAAATAAATGACCTCATGAGAATTGTAGTGCAAACATATCTGTAAACAATAGTGAACACTTGCCATTTTATACATGTAGAACTTAATGCTTGATCATTCATTAATCATGACTGAAAAGGAGAACCCTGTGAACCCTGTGCTCTCAGCAGGATTGCTGGAATGGGACGCATCTTGTTTTGTTCCTCTGGCAGAAGGTGAATTGTTTGACATTGAATGAAATGCTCGATTTGGGTGGACTGACTGTAGAGATGGTGTGTGTGAATAATTGTGCCCTCTTGCTTCATATGGCATGTAATATGAAGGTTGTGCAGGAGGCTGCATGACGTGTCTCAAAAGAGAAAAACCTTCAGCAATGGATGAAATGAGCGTGCGAAATGTATTTGTGATTTTAGCAAAATTATCAGCTGCTTGTTTTTCAGATGCTTCCAAAATGTCAACCAATCTCTTCTTTATGCGCTGGTCCTCTTCAACAGCATTAAGCCACTGGGTCTCAACTGGCAGCTTTCTCTTAAAACGGTCTCTTCAGTTTAGCCTCTATAAAAACAAAAATAAATCAGAAGGAAATATTTTACATCAGTTTCATTCTATTTTAACCTCTTGAAATGACATTATGGCAACAAATCATTCATTTCTATATTTACATGCACTGCTAAGCTAAACTGCCAAAATTTATAATGAGTCGCAGTAAATACACACCTGAAGCTGGTCTCTCCTCTGTTTCACTGCGGTTGTCACAATGCTCTCCTGCTCAGTGTCTGACAGCATCGGATGGGCCCGCGGTGCACGAGGAGGACGTAGAAGGCGAGGGAACAGGGAAGCTATCATTCAAGTCATTTGTTTCAATCCCAGACGACATGGGTGTAGTGGCAGGGGAACCGCCCCATATTTGTTCACATAGCTCAAAATAAAGCAAAACGACTCTCCCATACCCGCTCCTGCATCCGCTGTCAACAGCCAGGCGATATTTGGCCCCGATTGCCTTAATTTTTGTAGGCAGGGTAGCCCGCGTTAGCTCTCCCCTTCCATGGGGAAACTCACTGGAGGTCTCTGCAGGATATTGCTCCAAAAACAGTGTCAGTATGTCCAGTACTTGCTTTGGCAAGACTCCAAATCAACATTTTCTTGTGTCTTGCTGACTTTATATTCCAAAACTATGTTTAAGAGCGATTCTGTGTCCTTATCGGTCCACACGAACGAGACTGGCGCCATGTTTTACATTTTGTGGAAGGGACGTCAACAGACAGACGCTTACTCTGATTGGATAGGATTTGGGGAACTACTGCCACCTAAAGGTCTGCCTTGCTTATGGGTGTGCTTAAAAACACACTTATGCAGTTAGATGTGGATTAATTTTTTCTAAAAACGAGGTGCTGTGTACTCTAGACGGAGACAGCAGGATATTCGGTTTTTCAAAAACCCTGCTACGTGTGGACAAGGCCTATGTCACAGCTCTCCTGCTGAGGTCGCAAATACATCTGCCCGCCGTCGTCATGCACAGTCGCTTTCTCTATGACTTTTCATGGTCATTTCTCCAAAATCAGATAAACTTGTGTGGCTTTCTCCGTGAGATTCACCGGCATCCCGGTGTCTCCTGCAGGGAACGCCCCTTACAGTGAGACATTTCTCAGTGACGGGACAATCATATTGCTAAAAATTTCACGCTCCTCTATGACAACACACTTGGCGGTAACCATGTTAAAGTAACAATTAGCAAACTACAACGAAGATTATAAATTAAAGTACAGTAGCTGGTGAATATTGTCACTGTTACCAGAAGATCTGCTAAAAAAAAAAAAAATAATAATAATAATAATAATGCTGATTTTTCCTGAATGCGGCAGGAAGACTTTCTGGTGACTGACTTCAGAGCTTGTTTTTTTGGACTGGTACGTACCTTATGTTTAAATGGCAAACAGCGCTGCAGCTTGACTTGTAAGCACAGACCTGTGGACACGGAAGACACAAAACTGAAGATCAAACATCAGAGGTGGGGGAAAAAAGAATTCTAAAAAATTATAGTAACATTTTCATGTTGATCTTCAGATCAATATGAATGGACTAAACCTTTGGACAACTTAAAACCATGAGTTGAAATGGTAAATGGACTGCATTTATATAGCGCTTTTCCATCTGCATCAGATGCTCAAAGTGCTTTACAATAATGTCTCACATTCACCCTGATGTGAGGGTATTGCCATACAAGGTACTTACTACACACCGGGAGCGACAAGGGGATTAAGGACCTTGCCCAAGGGCCCTGAGTGATTTTTCCGGTCAGACTGGGATTTAAACCGAGGATCCTCTGGTCTCAAGCCCAACGCTTCAACCACTAGACATCACCTCCCCTAATTAGTTTTTTCCCCCCGTTTATAACTTTTTTTTTTTTATCTTCTTGTGAAAATATTAAAAAACAAAAAGTGAAAGAAAGAGAAAGATAGCAAAAACTAAGATTAAAAATGCTGGGTTTTTTTTTTTTTGTTTTTAAGGATCCAAACACCTAACTCAGGGATGAGAATGGGCAAAGAAAAAACTGAAAATTGGCGGGGTTCCAGGGGGAGTGCCGCTGGTGATGCGACAGGGGGTGAAGCCTGCTGAAGCCCACAGGTTTTGAGCATTTTAGGGGCCACTAGAGAGACCTAATTTCCATTTTATATTTTTTGTATGTTGGGCTTTGTAGAAACCTGACTGTAATAACAGAATCTGAGCATGTAGACCTTTCAGTGATACCTGCCTTGTGCTGTAGCACATGTACTTACTATAAATGCCATAGCATTGGACAGATATCACTGAACTCACCAAAACTATTTGTCAAGTGTCTTTCCATAACCTGCAATGATCTCTGAAATATGCTGGAACTTCATGCATAATCATTTATCTCTTTCAAATTTAAAGAGATTAAAATATATCAAAACAATATTTATGGTATAAAACAGTGACATTATTAATTTACATGTTTTTAACTGCACCCACCATAGCTTGAGTGGCATTCTGTAACTTGTTGGTTATTTTATGTAAAGCTCTTATATAGTATGAAACGCTGTTAATTAGTCCTTGGCTCTGTTGTCGGACTAAACATTTCAGAAATAAGATGCACACCTTCGGACAACTTAAAGTTTCCAATTCACCTAACCTGCGTGTCTTTTGTTGAAGTCAAACAAAACACTACAAATCAATACAAAAGACTGACAAAATAATTATATCCTGGTAGAATAATGTAGCATGACTGGTAAAAACAAACCACAAATCCTATTTTTCAGACTTCTGAGACTTTGCTTTTTTGTTGTTGTTGTAAAATGAAGTCCAAATCATATAGCACCAGGTTAAGGTTTTGCATTCAAATAGGCCCTTTTAATATGAACAGGTGGATGGAACCACTAACCAACAAAATGTCACTTTCACCTCTTTTTGTCCCAATTGTCCAATATGGTGGAAGGAATGTCAATTTAAAGATATCAAGGTTCTTCTCAGGCATGATACCTGAGAAGTAAGTAAGTAAGGTTTATTTATATAGCACCTTTCAAGATAGAAATCACAAAGTGCTTCACATAAGAACAAAGAAATTAAAAGCAACAGAAACATAGAACCATAAAACTAGGTAAAAGCCAACCTATACAAAAGGGTCTTTAGCTTCACTTTACATGTTTCAAAAGAGTCCACGGAGCATAGGTCCAAAGGCAGTGCATTCTCCATTTTAGGTGCCACCACCTTGAAAGCACAGTCTCCCCTGGTCTTCAGTCTTGTCCTAGGCACAACCAATAGGCCCAGGTCCGAAAACCTCAGAGACCTGCCTGTCACATATGTATGTAATAGCTCGGTGATATAAGATGGCATTTGACCATGCAGAGATCTAAAAGTCAGTACGAGAATTTTAAATTGGAGTCTGAAATGGATGGGGAGCCAGTGCAAGGAGGAGAGGATTGGGGTTATATGTGACCTCTTTGATGACCTCGTCAGCAGCCTTGCAGCCGCATTCTGAACTGTTTGTAAGCGGTCCAAAGAGGACTTGCAAAGGCTAAAAAATAGAGAGTTACAGTAATCCAGACGTGACGACACAAATGCATGAATGATCATCTCCAACTCCGCCCGAGACACAATGCTGCGCAGACGGCACAATGCTGCGCAGACGGGCAATATTACGCAAATGGAAAAAACAACACTGTGCCAGGCGGGTAACATACACGTCAAAATTGAGGGAGTGATCAAACGTAACACCCAAGTTCCTCACTGCTGAGCGAACAAAAGGGGCCAGAGAACCAAGATTCCCAACCACAGTGGGAACAAACTCGTCAGGGGCACAAACAAGGACCTCAGTTTTTGCTATATTTAAAGACAAATCGTTGGCCGCCATCCAGCCACCAATAACCATGACTTTCTTTGCTAATAAAATTTTAACTATTAGAGAACAAATTACTCATAACCATCCCAAAGACATATCGTTATCGTTGGCTGCTTTCAGTAATGCTGGTATTTGGTTAGATCCTCATTGAAGACAACTTTGGATGCTGTAGCTCCTCTAAAAAAGAGAGCTTTAAATCAGAAGTGCCTGACTCCGTGGTATAACTCACAAACTCGTAGCTTAAAGCAGATAACCCGTAAGTTGGAGAGGAAATGGCGTCTCACTAATTTAGAAGATCTTCACTTAGCCTGGAAAAAGAGTCTGTTGCTCTATAAAAAAGCCCTCCGTAAAGCTAGGACATCTTTCTACTCATCACTAATTGAAGAAAATAAGAACAACCCCAGGTTTCTTTTCAGCACTGTAGCCAGGCTGACAAAGAGTCAGAGCTCTATTGAGCTGAGTATTCCATTAACTTTAACTAGTAATGACTTCATGACTTTCTTTGCTAACAAAATTTTAACTATTAGAGAAAAAATTACTCATAACCATCCCAAAGACGTATCATTATCTTTGGCTGCTTTCAGTGATGCCTGTATTTGGTTAGACTCTTTCTCTCCGATTGTTCTGTCTGAGTTATTTTCATTAGTTACTTCATCCAAACCATCAACATGTTTATTAGACCCCATTCCTACCAGGCTGCTCAAGGAAGCCCTACCATTATTTAATGCTTCGATCTTAAATATGATCAATCTATCTTTGTTAGTTGGCTATGTACCACAGGCTTTTAAGGTGGCAGTAATTAAACCATTACTTAAAAAGCCATCACTTGACCCAGCTATCTTAGCTAATTATAGGCCAATCTCCAACCTTCCTTTTCTCTCAAACATTCTTGAAAGGGTAGTTGTAAAACAGCTAACTGATCATCTGCAGAGGAATGGTCTATTTGAAGAGTTTCAGTCAGGTTTTAGAATTCATCATAGTACAGAAACAGCATTAGTGAAGGTTACAAATGATCTTCTTATGGCCTCGGACAGTGGACTCATCTCTGTGCTTGTTCTGTTAGACCTCAGTGCTGCTTTTGATACTGTTGACCATAAAATTTTATTACAGAGATTAGAGCATGCCATAGGTATTAAAGGCACTGCGCTGCGGTGGTTTGAATCATATTTGTCTAATAGATTACAATTTGTTCATGTAAATGGGGAATCTTCTTCACAGACTAAAGTTAATTATGGAGTTCCTCAAGGTTCTGTGCTAGGACCAATTTTATTCACTTTATACATGCTTCCCTAGGCAGTATTATTAGACAGCATTGCTTAAATTTTCACTGTTACGCAGATGATACCCAGCTTTATCTATCCATGAAGCCAGAGGACACACACCAATTAGCTAAACTGCAGGATTGTCTTACAGACATAAAGACATGGATGACCTCTAATTTCCTGCTTTAAATTCAGATAAAACTGAAGTTATTGTACTTGGCCCCACAAATCTTAGAAACATGGTGTCTAACCAGATCCTTACTCTGGATGGCATTACCCTGACCTCTAGTAATACTGTGAGAAATCTTGGAGTCATTTTTGATCAGGATATGTCATTCAAAGCGCATATTAAACAAATATGTAGGACTGCTTTTTTGCATTTACGCAATATCTCTAAAATCAGAAAGGTCTTGTCTCAGAGTGATGCTGAAAAACTAATTCATGCATTTATTTCCTCTAGGCTGGACTATTGTAATTCATTATTATCAGGTTGTCCTAAAAGTTCCCTAAAAAGCCTTCAGTTAATTCAAAATGCTGCAGCTAGAGTACTGACGGGGACTAGAAGGAGAGAGCATATCTCACCCATATTGGCCTCTCTTCATTGGCTTCCTGTTAATTCTAGAATAGAATTTAAAATTCTTCTTCTTACTTATAAGGTTTTGAATAATCAGGTCCCATCTTATCTTAGGGACCTCGTAGTACCATATCACCCCAATAGAGCGCTTCGCTCTCAGACTGCAGGCTTACTTGTAGTTCCTAGGGTTTGTAAGAGTAGAATGGGAGGCAGAGCCTTCAGCTTTCAGGCTCCTCTCCTGTAGAACCAGCTCCCAATTCAGATCAGGGAGACAGACACCCTCTCTACTTTTAAGATTAGGCTTAAAACTTTCCTTTTTGCTAAAGCTTATAGTTAGGGCTGGATCAGGTGACCCTGAACCATCCCTTAGTTATGCTGCTATAGACGTAGACTGCTGGGGGGTTCCCATGATGCACTGTTTCTTTCTCTTTTTGCTCTGTATGCACCACTCTGCATTTAATCATTAGTGATCGATCTCTGCTCCCCTCCACAGCATGTCTTTTTCCTGGTTCTCTCCCTCAGCCCCAACCAGTCCCAGCAGAAGACTGCCCCTCCCTGAGCCTGGTTCTGCTGGAGGTTTCTTCCTGTTAAAAGGGAGTTTTTCCTTCCCACTGTAGCCAAGTGCTTGCTCACAGGGGGTCGTTTTGACCGTTGGGGTTTTACATAATTATTGTATGGCCTTGCCTTACAATATAAAGCGCCTTGGGGCAACTGTTTGCTGTGATTTGGCGCTATATAAAAAAACTGATTGATTCCTACCAGGCTGCTCAAGGAAGCCCAACCATTAATTAATGCTTCGATCTTAAATATGATCAATCTATCTTTATTAGTTGGCTATGTACCACAGGCTTTTAAGGTGGCAGTAATTAAACCATTACTTAAAAAGCCATCACTTGACCCAGCTATCTTAGCTAATTATAGGCCAATCTCCAACCTTCCTTTTCTCTCAAAAATTCTTGAAAGGGTAGTTGTAAAACAACTAACTGATCATCTGCAGAGGAATGGTCTATTTGAAGAGTTTCAGTCAGGTTTCAGAATTCATCATAGTACAGAAACAGCATTAGTGAAGGTTACAAATGATCTTCTTTTGGCCTCAGACAGTGGACTCATCTCTGTGCTTGTCCTGTTAGACCTCAGTGCTGCTTTTGATACTGTTGACCATAAAATTTTATTACAGAGATTAGAGCATGCCATATGTATTAAAGGCACTGCGCTGCGGTGGTTTGAATCATATTTGTCTAATAGATTACAATTTGTTCATGTAAATGGGAAGTCTTCTTCACAGACTAAGGTTAATTATGGAGTTCCACAAGGTTCTGTGCTAGGACCAATTTTATTAACTTTATACATGCTTCCCTTAGGCAGTATTATTAGAAAGCATTGCTTAAATTTTCATTGTTACGCAGATGATACCCAGCTTTATCTATCCATGAAGCCAGAGGACACACACCAATTAGTTAAACTGCAGGAATGTCTTACAGACATAAAGACATGGATGACCTCTAATTTCCTGCTTTTAAATTCAGATAAAACTGAAGTTATTATACTTGACCCCACAAATCTTAGAAACATGGTGTCTAACCAGATCCTTATTCTGGATGGTATTACCCTGACCTCTAGTAATACTGTGAGAAATCTTGGTGTCATTTTTGATCAGAATATGTCCTTCAATGTGCATATTAAGCAAATATGTAGGACTGCTTTTTTACATTTGCGCATTATCTCTAAAATTAGAAAGGTCTTGTCTCAGAGTGATGCTGAAAAACTAATTCATGCATTTATTTCCTCTAGGCTGGACTATTGTAATTCATTATTATCAGGTTGTCCTAAAAGTTCCCTGAAAAGCCTTCAGTTAATTCAAAATGCTGCAGCTAGAGTACTGACAGGGACTAGAAGGAGAGAGCATATCTCACCCATATTGGCCTCTCTTCATTGGCTTTGAATAATCAGGTCCCATCTTATCTTAGGGACCTCTTAGTACCATATCACCCCAATAGAGCGCTTCGCTCTCAGACTGCAGGCTTACTTGTAGTTCCTAGGGTTTTTAAGAGTAGAATGGGAGGCAGAGCCTTCAGCTTTCAGGCTCCTCTCCTGTGGAACCAGCTCCCAATTCAGATCAGGGAGACAGACACCCTCTCTACTTTTAAGATTAGGCTTAAAACTTTCCTTTTTGCTAAAGCTTATAGTTACGGCTAGATCAGGTGACCCTGAACCATCCCTTAGTTATGCTGCTATAGACTTAGACTGTTGGGGGGTTCCCATGATGCACTGAGTGTTTTTTTCTCTTTTTGCTCTGTATGCACCACTCTGCATTTAATCATTAGTGATTGATCTCTGCTGTCTTCCACAGCATGTCTTTTTCCTGATTCTCTCCCCTCAGCCCCAACCAGTCCCAGCAGAAGACTGCCCCTCCCTGAGCCTGGTTCTGCTGGAGGTTTCTTCCTGTTAAAAGGGAGTTTTTCCTTCCCACTGTCACCAAGTGCTTGCTCATAGGGGGTCGTTTTGACCGTTGCGGTTTTTCTGTAATTATTGTATGGCTTTTGCCTTGCAATATAAAGCGCCTTGGGGCAACTGTTGTGATTTGGCGCTATATAAATAAAATTGATTTGATTTGATTTGAATAACCTCAACACAGCTCTGAAGAGCAAATACCCTAGAGACCGTTTGAGGAGTGAATGAAATATACAGCTGGATGTCATCCGCATAACAGTGGTAGGAGACATCTTTAAAACTGATCAAGACATGACCAAGTGGGAGCAAATATAGAGCAAACAATATAGGTCCCAGAACAGAATCTTGAGGCACACCACAGGATAGCATGGCAGAGGAGGACATAAATTTACCAGTAGCAACAGCGAAAGTCCTGTGTGAAAGATAAGATAAAAACCAGTCCAGGGAAGACCCCGAAATGCCCACCCAAGTCCTTAGTCTCTCAACTAAAACTCCATGATCCACCGTGTCAAAAGCTGCAGAGAGATCTAAAAGGACAAGTACAGAATATTCACCTGCATCTCTGCACATTAAAATATTGTTTGAAACTCTGAGAAGGGCAGTTTCTGTAGAGTGCAAGTGACGGAACCCAGACTGGAATTTATCAAGAATATCTGCATCTGCCCCTCCCTGAGCCTGGTTCTGCTGGAGGTTTCTTCCTGTTAAAAGGGAGTTTTTCCTTCCCACTGTAGCCAAGTGCTTGCTCACAGGGGGTCGTTTTGACCGTTGGGGTTTTACATAATTATTGTATGGCCTTGCCTTACAATATAAAGCGCCTTGGGGCAACTGTTTGTTGTGATTTGGCACTATATAAAAAAATTGATTGATTGATTATTATGTTCAGCTAAAACCTCATTAAGCTGTTTGGCCACCACTTTCTCTAAGACTTTGGAAATAAAAGGCAACTTTGAAATTGGTCTAAAATTTTGAAGGAGTTAAGGATCAGCATTAGGCTTTTTTAAAAGAGGGTGAATAATTGCCTGTTTAAAATACTGAGGGACATAGCTGGAAAGCAGTGATCTGTGTATTATCAATAAAACAACCGGGCCAGAACTTGTATGAGTTTCCTTGTTTCAGTCCTTAAGTTATTTTAGGTTTCTTTTTTCCTTTTTGGGTCCAGCTCACAAAGGAGATGCTCACGGGCTTTCCTGTTTTGCTTTCGCTTGAATCTCGCTCTGGTTACTTTTGCTGCTTCATCAGCTTGTGACTTTGCCCAAGACATACTACCCACTGCTTCTCTGATTTCTAGCCATCTCCTCTTCTCCTCCTGTGCCTCCCTTTTTGCTTCAAAATCTTTCTTGCAGTGACATGCAGCCTCCTTCACATTCTTTCACAGACTGGCAGCCACTGGATCGTGAAAGTTTCAATAGCAGTTTTTTCCTTTTGATTTCAGCCAATATTTCACACTATGTATGGCACTGTAGGTTTCAACTTTCATCTGGCAAGATTTATGGTCAATTACATCATCCATAGTATTGAATGAGGATTCCACCTGAGGACTGTATATTTCTCTCGCTACATTACTTTTGCACACCACTTGTCTCTGCGAACATCATGAGCTGGTAGAGAAGCATCCACCTGGAATTGTTGGGCTTGTAGTTCATAAGCATCCACTTCTTGTTGGGGCATCCTTAATTCCTTCAGTGCCTTACAACAGACATGATGCCCACGAGCTTCTGGGTCTATTGCAGACAGTGACTTAAAAGCGCTGTTCTGCAGTGGCACCTTTTTCTGCAGATACTGTCCACACTATAAGCGGCTTGCCTGAAAAACCGACTTACAGTTTTGTCCTCTCTGTGACTATCCTTCACAATCTGCCTCACACCATCACCACAAAACAGGTCTTGCTGTCTCAAGAGCTGTCCACTGTCCTCTGCCAGGTTCAATTCCTTCAGCCGCCAAGCTGAATTCCCAATAAAGTTTTCTTGTTTCACAAAACAGGCCAAGAACTCTCCAAATAGTTCCTCCTGTTTGTCGTACAGCTTGTGAACTAGTGGCTATTCCGTTTGGAAGAGGCACACATAACTCTTCATCACTGGCTGGACTGATCAGCAGGCTCTTTTTGGCTTGGTACAGGCCTTTCTCTAGGATCCTCTTCTTTCTGTTCTTTCCATCCTCAGTCAACTTCTTCACCACTGCCTGTTTACAGACGCCTTCTGAAGATAGCCAACATCACAGGCTGGTATGCAGACTTCAGGTCCTCGGGAATAAAGGCTAGCATACATCCATCATCCTGAGGGTACTGACTGACACATCATAGCAGGGCAACCACCTGTAAACGTTCTGGCATAGTGAACTTCAATCAGCCTGCATATCTCTGACAAGATTTCTCTCAGAACAGCAGACCACTTGAAGTCATTAAACAGCTTCTCTGCCCATCCATCAAAAGGACTGCAGAACTGCTTGGTTGCATTATGCACATGGTGGCAAATGTCACCATCAATATCCAGCAGGTGAGGTGCACTTCTAGAAGTGAGCATATTACGCCTGCGCTGTACTCACTCCACTGGTTTCCAGTTCATTTTAGAAATGATTTTAAGATTTCAATGTTTGTTTTAAGGCTATTAACGGCCTTACACCCTCTTACTTGTCTGAATTTTTAACTCTCCGCCTCACCTACAGTAGGGTGTTATAGGCGTCTGGTCGACTTTACTTAGATGATCTGAAGTCAAAATATACAGTAGTGTTCAGAATAATAGTAGTGCTATGTGACTAAAAAGATTAATACAGGTTTTGAGTATATTTCTTATTGTTACATGGGAAACAAGGTACCAGTAGATTCAGTAGATTCTCACAAATACAACAAGACCAAGCATTCATGATATGCACACTCTTAAGGCTACGAAATTGGGCTATTAGTAAAAAAAAAGTAGAAAAGGGGGTGTTCACAATAATAGTAGCATCTGCTGTTGATGCTACAAACTCAAAACTATTATGTTCAAACTGCTTTTTTAGCAATCCTGTAAATCACTAAACTAGTATTTAGTTGTATAACCACAGTTTTTCATGATTTCACTCTCCGCTCAAGCTCTCTCATAACTGTTAAATGAAGGCCAAAAAAAGGACATAAGTCCTGCTCACAGACTGATTGCCAGAGACAGGACATGTCCACATCAAGTAGAACTCCAGACATCTCCATATTTACACATGGATGGTTCATTCGCGTGCACGCAGCTCGCGGCCAAAGGAAGAAAGATAAACTATAACAGAACCCAGAGCAGACCTGCAAAAGCACAAATATAAAGTAGAAGAGAAATCAGAGTGCACAGTTTGCCTGTAGCCAAACTGTGCACTTTGATTTTCTCTGTGCAGAGAACCTGCAGCCAGACTCTGGGCTGTTGCCTCCTCTCTCCCCCCTGCTGTGTGCCTATATCTTTTTGGAATCTTTGTGATCAGACAAATAATATGATGCAGGGAGATCATTCCACAGAACAGGGGCACGATAAGAGAAAGCTCTGTGACCCGCAAACTTTTTATTCACCCTAGGGACACAAAGTAGTCCTGCACCCAGAGAATCCAGAGCCTGGGCCGGTATGTAGGGTTTAATTAGATCAGCTAAGTAGGGAGGTGCCAGTCCGTGAACAGTTTTAAAAGGGTAGTAGCAGAACCTTAAAATCTGATCTCACAGGGACAGGAAGCCAGTGAAGAGACACCAAAATGGATGTAATGTGGTCAAACTTTCTGCTTCCTGTCAAACGTCTGGCTGCAGCATTTTGAACTAATTGGACTGCAGTAAACCAGAAAACTGAACACTGCAGTAGTCCTGCTGAACCATCCTGTTCAGCCACCTGCTGAAGGTGCCCCCTGGTGGTCTTCCAGGTATGTCCAACTGGGAGGAGGCCCCACTCACCAATCAGAGTGGCCAGAGAGCAGTGAGGGACGGTTGGAGAGAACTTGATAATGATGAGGTACTCTGCCTCTCCGAGCTCCTGGACCTCCACGCAGTTCTCTGACACCACCTCCAACTCCTCCAAGGTGTTCGGCTTCTCTGGATCACGAATCGATCGAATCACATCTGACAGAGAACAGGAGATGAGCAGTGTGAAACATTAGAAAGTACTCTGCAGTAAATGGTCTGAAACAAAGATAGTGTGTACTTGTTTCAGACCCTGAACAAAATTAAACAGTACTATGAAACTAACGTTATATTAATACACATTTCTTTGATTGTTGTGTCTGTGTTCAGGATTTAAAGCAACAAAAGCACAGAATGACCATGAAGCCCTCAGACAGGAACCACTGGAACATATGTATATATACCACTGATGGGCTCTAAAGAATTTTTAAATTTCAATCATAATGTATGTATACCAATAACACATTTGCATGGTAGAGTTTTAACTTGCCCATAATATATAACAGAGTTTTAACTTGCCCATAATATAATCAGAAGATTCTCTGAATCTGTAGATTATAGATCTGTAGGCTGTAGATGATGGAATCCCTAAATTCCTTGTAACTGAATGTTGAGAAACATTATTCTTTAAACTGTTGGACTATTATTTCACACAGTTGTTCACAAAGTGGTGATCCTCGCCCCATCTTGACTTGTGAACGTCTAAGACTTTTGGGGATGCTCCTAATGCTAATCATTAGGGGTGTTGGAAAAAAATCGATTCACGTCCGAATCGCGATTGTTATTTATTACGATCCTGAATCGATCCAAAATGTCCAAGAACCGATTTTTAAAAAGCATTTTTTTCAACATTTTCTTGCTTACTCGCTGCGTGTACTGTTTGTCAGGCAATGGCTTCCATACTACAGCGTCCCCGCGAGGGGGGTGGTCCGGCGTGCTTCAAACACTCGTGAGCTGCGGAGTTCAGTGGCTGTAGCTTAGCATGGCGGACGAAGAGCTAATTCAGCCAGCACCGTCTTTGCTGAAGGCAAATGTTTGGGCGCATTTTGGATTTTATTATTTGCTGCGTAAGAAGGAGCTTGATATGACTTAGGCTGTGTGCAAAATCTGCAAAATGAAAGTCAAGTACTTCGGAAACACTTAAACTCCGCAAGCCCACATGCTACACTATGACCCGGAGCTAAAAGGCGCGGAGCAGCGGTATCTGCCGACTACTGACCAGCGCTTCGCTAAACTGCCAGCCAACTCTGAACGAGCAAAGCAGATGAGTAAATTTACATCTAGAATCACTTGATTAACCTTGTAAAGCTGCATTTTCTTAAACATAAACATTTTTAAGTAATATAACTATTTCTCAGAGCTCTTTGAATCGAAAATCGATTCTGAATCGAATCGTCACCCCAAGAATCGAATCGAATTGAATCGTGAGTTGTTGAACGATTCACATCCCTACTAATCATGCTCCTAATCATGACACAAATTGTGAGTGTCATGATTGGGTATAAAACCCAATCATGACACTCACAATTAGTGTCTTCAGTTCTTATTGAGTGTTGTTAGAAGGAAAGGTGATGTAGCACAGTGGTAAACATACCACTGTCCCAGCTTTTTTGAAATGTGTTGCAGGCATCCATTTCAAAATGAGCAAATATTTGCACAAAAACAAAAACGTCTATCAGTTTGAACATTAAATATGTTGTCTTTGTGGTGTATTCAATTGAATATAGGTTGAAGAGGATTTGCAAATAATTGTGTTCTATTTTTATTTACATTTCACACAACGTCCCAACTTCCTTGGAATTAAGACTTTATTGATCTCACAGTGAAGAAATTCATGTTACGTCAGCTCTTAACACACAAGATGAGTGAGAGTAGAAGAAAATGTGCATCAAACAGCGTGTGCAAAGGTGAGCAATAATAATAATAATAATAATAATATAATAAAATAAGAAAATGAGGTAGAAACAAAATTATATATATAAGTATATGCACATATAAACATGATTGGAATTAAAAAATAGAAGCATCTTATTTACAATATGTGAAGTGGAGTTTAGATGTAATAAGGTGACACCAGTGCTGGAATTTGTAAACAAGTTGTTATTACATATGATTTGTGGACATATTATTGCATATGGTCTCTACTGGTGGTTGGCTCTCACTGCGGTATTGTATCACTTCCTGTTCCGGAGCACAGCGGTGTTTTGCTGTATCTGTTAGCTGTTTAATCTGCGTAGTTAGATTGATCTAGATAACGATTTGTTTCACAGTGTAATCTTCACGTGCCTTAATTAAAGCACTCTCTCTGCTGAATCACCTCTAAATTATTTTCACATTATTCACTTTGTGTGTTTTTAGGAATCCGCTAGCTTAGCGCAGCTATTAGCTCTTAGCCGGTTTAGCATGGCGGCTTCTCCTGTCTCTCCCCCACGTTTCTGCGCTGGGTCTGACATGTTTAGTTATTCCTCGGCCTCCTTTACCAGTAATGGTACTTGTAATAAGTGTAGCTTATTCGTAGCTTTGGAGGCCAGGCTGGGCGACTTGGAGACTCGGCTCAGCACCTTGGAAAATCCTATAGCTAGCCAGGCCCCTGTAGTTAGTGCGAATAAGGCAGCTTAGCCACCGTTAGCTGTCCCCCAGCAGATCCCGAGCAGCCGGGAAAGCAGGCCGGCTGGGTGACTGTGAGGAAGAAGCATAGTTCTAAACAGAAGCCCCCTGTACACCACCAACCCATTCACATCTCAGGTTACGGCAATCGGAGGTTACTAAAATTAATATTGAATCGGTGTGTAACTTTGCAAAAACAATGTAGGACTCTGTAGTTTTCTCTGGGCCCCTCCCCAAACGGACCGGGAGTGACATGTTTAGCTGCATGTTCTCTTTGAATTGCTGGCTGTCTGAGCGGTGTCCAAAAAAATGAGGTGGGCTTCATAGATAATTGGCAAAGTTTCTGGGGAAAACCTGGTCTTGTTTGGAGAGACGGCATCCATCCCACTTTGGATGGAGCAGCTCTCATCTCGAGAAATCTGGCCAATTTTATTAAACCCTCCAAATCGTGACTATCCAGGGTTGGGACCAGGCAGCAGAGTTGTAGTCTTACACACCTCTCTGCAGCTTCTCTCCCCCTGCCATCCCCCCAATACCCCATCCCCGTAGAGATGGTGCCTGCTCCCAGACCACCAATAACCAGTAAAAATCTATTTAAGCATAAAAATTCAAAAAGAAAAATAATATAGCACCTTCAACTGCACCACAGACTAAAACAGTTAAATGTGGTCTATTCAATCAATCAATCAATTTTTTTATATAGCGCCAAATCACAACAAACAGTTGCCCCAAGGCGCTTTATATTGTAAGGCAAGGCCATACAATAATTATGTAAAACCCCAACGGTCAAAACGACCCCCTGTGAGCAAGCACTTGGCTACAGTGGGAAGGAAAAACTCCCTTTTAACAGGAAGAAACCTCCAGCAGAACCAGGCTCAGGGAGGGGCAGTCTTCTGCTGGGACTGGTTGGGGCTGAGGGAGAGAACCAGGAAAAAGACATGCTGTGGAGGGGAGCAGAGATCGATCACTAATGATTAAATGCAGAGTGGTGCATACAGAGCAAAAAGAGAAAGAAACAGTGCATCATGGGAACCCCCCAGCAGTCTACGTCTATAGCAGCATAACTAAGGGATGGTTCAGGGTCACCTGATCCAGCCCCAACTATAAGCTTTAGCAAAAAGGAAAGTTTTAAGCCTAATCTTAAAAGTAGAGAGGGTGTCTGTCTCCCTGATCTGAATTGGGAGCTGGTTCCACAGGAGAGGAGCCTGAAAGCTGAAGGCTCTGCCTCCCATTCTACTCTTACAAACCCTAGGAACTACAAGTAAGCCTGCAGTCTGAGAGCGAAGCGCTCTATTGGGGTGATATGGTACTACGAGGTCCCTAAGATAAGATGGGACCTGATTATTCAAAACCTTATAAGTAAGAAGAAGAATTTTAAATTCTATTCTAGAATTAACAGGAAGCCAATGAAGAGAGGCCAATATGGGTGAGATATGCTCTCTCCTTCTAGTCCCCGTCAGTACTCTAGCTGCAGCATTTTGAATTAACTGAAGGCTTTTTAGGGAACTTTTAGGACAACCTGATAATAATGAATTACAATAGTCCAGCCTAGAGGAAATAAATGCATGAATTAGTTTTTCAGCATCACTCTGAGACAAGACCTTTCTGATTTTAGAGATATTGCGTAAATGCAAAAAAGCAGTCCTACATATTTGTTTAATATGCGCTTTGAATGACATATCCTGATCAAAAATGACTCCAAGATTTCTCACAGTATTACTAGAGGTCAGGGTAATGCCATCCAGAGTAAGGATCTGGTTAGACACCATGTTTCTAAGATTTGTGGGGCCAAGTACAATAACTTCAGTTTTATCTGAGTTTAAAAGCAGGAAATTAGAGGTCATCCATGTCTTTATGTCTGTAAGACAATCCTGCAGTTTAGCTAATTGGTGTGTGTCCTCTGGCTTCATGGATAGATAAAGCTGGGTATCATCTGCGTAACAATGAAAATTTAAGCAATACCGTCTAATAATACTGCCTAAGGGAAGCATGTATAAAGTGAATAAAATTGGTCCTAGCACAGAACCTTGTGGAACTCCATAATTAACTTTAGTCTGTGAAGAAGATTCCCCATTTACATGAACAAATTGTAATCTATTAGACAAATATGATTCAAACCACCGCAGCGCAGTGCCTTTAATACCTATGGCATGCTCTAATCTCTGGTTTAAGTAATGGTTTAATTACTGCCACCTTAAAAGCCTGTGGTACATAGCCAACTAACAGATAGATTGATCATATTTAAGATCGAAGCATTAAATAATGGTAGGGCTTCCTTGAGCAGCCTGGTAGGAATGGGGTCTAATAAACATGTTGATGGTTTGGATGAAGTAACTAATGAAAATAACTCAGACAGAACAATCGGAGAGAAAGAGTCTAACCAAATACCGGCATCACTGAAAGCAGCCAAAGATAACGATACGTCTTTGGGATGGTTATGAGTAATTTTTTCTCTAATAGTTAAAATTTTGTTAGCAAAGAAAGTCATGAAGTCATTACTAGTTAAAGTTAATGGAATACTCAGCTCAATAGAGCTCTGACTCTTTGTCAGCCTGGCTACAGTGCTGAAAATAAACCTGGGGTTGTTCTTATTTTCTTCAATTAGTGATGAGTAGAAAGATGTCCTAGCTTTACGGAGGGCTTTTTTATAGAGCAACAGACTCTTTTTCCAGGCTAAGTGAAGATCTTCTAAATTAGTGAGACGCCATTTCCTCTCCAACTTACGGGTTATCTGCTTTAAGCTACGAGTTTGAGAGTTATACCACGGAGTCAGACACTTCTGATTTAAAGCTCTCTTTTTCAGAGGAGCTACAGCATCCAAAGTTGTCTTCAATGAGGATGTAAAACTATTGAGGAGATACTCTATCTCCCTTACAGAGTTTAGGTAGCTACTCTGCACTGTGTTGGTATATGGCATTAGAGAACATAAAGAAGGAATCATATCCATAAACCTAGTTACAGCGCTTTCTGAAAGACTTCTAGTGTAATGAAACTTATTCCCCACTGCTGGGTAGTCCATCAGAGTAAATGTAAATGTTATTAAGAAATGATCAGACAGAAGGGAGTTTTCAGGGAATACTGTTAAGTCTTCTATTTCCATACCATAAGTCAGAACAAGATCTAAGATATGATTAAAGTGGTGGGTGGACTCATTTACTTTTTGAGCAAAGCCAATAGAGTCTAATAATAGATTAAATGCAGTGTTGAGGCTGTCATTCTCAGCATCTGTGTGGATGTTAAAATCGCCCACTATAATTATCTTATCTGAGCTAAGCACTAAGTCAGACAAAAGGTCTGAAAATTCACAGAGAAACTCACAGTAACGACCAGGTGGACGATAGATAATAACAAATAAAACTGGTTTTTGGGACTTCCAATTGGATGGACAAGACTAAGAGACAAGCTTTCAAATGAATTAAAGCTCTGTCTGGGTTTTTGATTAATTAATAAGCTGGAATGGAAGATTGCTGCTAATCCTCCGCCCCGGCCCGTGCTACGAGCATTCTGACAGTTAGTGTGACTCGGGGGTGTTGACTCATTTAAACTAACATATTCATCCTGCTGTAACCAGGTTTCTGTTAGGCAGAATAAATCAATATGTTGATCAATTATTATATAATTTACCAACAGGGACTTAGAAGAGAGAGACCTAATGTTTAATAGACCACATTTAACTGTTTTAGTCTGTGGTGCAGTTGAAGGTGCTATATTATTTTTTCTTTTTGAATTTTTATGCTTAAATAGATTTTTGCTGGTTATTGGTAGTCTGGGAGCAGGCACCGTCTCTACGGGGATGGGGTAATGAGGGGATGGCAGGGGGAGAGAAGCTGCAGAGAGGTGTGTAAGACTACAACTCTGCTTCCTGGTCCCAACCCTGGATAGTCACGGTTTGGAGGATTTAAGAAAATTGGCCAGATTTCTAGAAATGAGAGCTGCTCCATCCAAAGTGGGATGGATGCCGTCTCTCCTAACAAGACCAGGTTTTCCCCAGAAGCTTTGCCAATTATCTATGAAGCCCACCTCATTTTTTGGACACCACTCAGACAGCCAGCAATTCAAGGAGAACATGCGGCTAAACATGTCACTCCCGGTCCGATTGGGGAGAGGCCCAGAGAAAACTACAGAGTCCGACATTGTTTTTGCAAAGTTACACACCGATTTAATGTTAATTTTAGTGACCTCCGATTAGCGTAACCGGGTGTCATTACTGCCGACGTGAATTACAATCTTACCAAATTTACGCTTAGCCTTAGCCAGCAGTTTCAAATTTCCTTCAATGTCGCCTGCTCTGGCCCCCGGAAGACAATTGACTATGGTTGCTGGTGTCGCTAACTTCACATTTCTCAAAACAGAGTCGCCAATAACCAGAGTTTGATCCTCGGCGGGTGTGTCGTCGAGTGGGGAAAAACGGTTAGAGATGTGAACGGGTTGGCGGTGTACACGGAGCTTCTGTTTAGGTCTACGCTTCCTCCTCACAGTCACCCAGTCGGCCTGCTTTCCCGGCTGCTCGGGATCTGCCAGGGGGTAACTAACGGCGGCTAAGCTACCTTGGTCCGCACCGACTACAGGGGCCTGGCTAGCTGTAGAATTTTCCACGGTGCGGAGCCGAGTCTCCAATTCGCCCAGCCTGGCCTCCAAAGCTACGAATAAGCTACACTTATTACAAGTACCATTACTGCTAAAGGAGGCCGAGGAATAACTAAACATTTCACACCCAGAGCAGAAAAGTGCGGGAGAGACAGGAGAAGCCGCCATGCTAAATCGGCTAAGAGCTAGTAGCTACGCTAAGCTAGCGGATTCCTAAAAACACGCAAAGTGAATAATGTGTAAATAATTTAGAGGTGATTCAGCAGAAGGAGTGCTTTAGTTAAGGCACGTAAAGATTACACTGGGAAACAAATCGTAATCTAGATAACTAGATCAATCTAACTGCGCAGATTAAACGGCTAACAGATACAGCAAAACACCGCTGTGCTCCGGAACAGGAAGTGATACAATACCGCAATGAGAGCCAACCACCAGTAGAGGCAAGCAAGAGTAAAAGTCTATTAAACATTAGGTTTCTCTCTTCTAAGTCCCTGTTAGTAAATCATATAATTGATCAACATATTGATTTATTCTGCCTTACAGAAACCTGGTTTCAGCAGGAGGATTATGTTAGTTTAAATGAGTCAACACCCCTGAGTCACACTAACTGTCAGAATGCTCGAAGCACGGGTCGAGGAGGAGGATTAGCAGCAATCTTCCACTCCAGCTTATTAATTAATCAAAGACCCAGACAGAGCTTTAATTCATTTGAAAGCTTGACTCTTAGTCTTGTCCATCCAAATTGGAAGTCTCAAAAACCAGTTTTATTTGTTATTATGTATTGTCCACCTGGTCGTTACTGTGAGTTTCTCTGTGAATTTTCAGACCATTTGTCTGACTTAGTGTTTAGCTCAGATAAGATAATTATAGTGGGTGATTTTAACATCCACATAGATGCTGAGAATGACAGCCTCAACACTGCATTTAATCTATTATTAGATTCAGTTGGCTTCGCTCAAAATGTAAATGAGCCCACCCACAATTTTAACCGCACTTTAGATCTTGTTCTGACATATGGCATAGAAACTGAAGACTTAACAGTATTCCCTGAAAACCCCCTGTTGTCTGATCATTTCTTAATAACATTTACTTTAATGGACTACCCAGCAGTGGGGAATAAGTTTCATTACAGTAGAAGTCTTTCTGAAAGCGCTGTAACTAGGTTTAAGGATATGATTCCTTCTTTGTTATGTTCTTCAATGCCATATACCAACACAGTGCAGAGTAGCTACCTAAACTCTGTGACTGAGATAGATTATCTCATCAATAGCTTTACATCCTCATTGAGCACAACTTTGGATGCTGTAGCTCCTCTGAAAAAGAGCCTTAAATCAGAAATACTTGACTCCGTGGTATAACCCACAAACTCGCAGCTTAAACCAGATAACCCGTAAACTGGAGAGGAAATGGCGTCTCACTAATTTAGAAGATCTTCATTTCGCCTGGGAAAAAGAGTGTGTTGCTTTATAAAAAAGCCCTCCATAAAGCTAGGACATCTTACTATTCATCACTAATTGAAGAAATAAAACAACCCCAGGTTTCTTTTCAGCACTGTAGCCAGGCTGACAAAGAGTCAGAGCTCTATTGAGCCAAGTATTCCTTTAACTTTAACTAGTAATGACTTCATGACTTTCTTTGCAAATAAAATTTTAACTATTCGAGAAAAAAATATTCATAACCATCCCAAAGACATATCTTTATGTTCGACTGCTTTCAGTAATGCTGGTATTTGGCTAGACTCTCTCTCTCTGATTGTTCTGTCAGAGTTATTTTCATTAGTTACTTCCTCCAAACCATCAACATGTCTATTAGACCCCATTCCTACCAGGCTGCTCAAGGAAGCCCTACCATTAGTTAAAGCTTCGATGTTAAATATGATCAATCTATCTTTATTAGTTGGCTATGTACCACAAGCTTTTAAGGTGGCAGTAATTAAACCATTACTTAAAAAGCCATCACTTGACCCAGCTATCTTAGCTAACTGATCATCTGCAGAGGAATGGTCTATTTGAAGAGTTTCAGTCAGGTTTCAGAATTCATCATAGTACAGAAACAGCATTAGTGAAGGTTACAAATGATCTTCTTATGGCCTCAGACAGTGGACTCATCTCTGTGCTTGTCCTGTTAGACCTCAGTGCAGCATTTGATACTGTTGACCATAAAATTTTATTACAGAGATTAGAGCATGCCATAGGTATTAAAGGCACTGCGCTGCAGTGGTCTGAATCATATTTATCTAACAATTTGTTCATGTAAATGGGGGAGTCTTCTTCACAGACTAAGGTTAATTATGGAGTTCCACAAGGTTCTGTGCTAGGACCAATTTTATTCACTTTATACATGATTCCTTTAGGCAGTGTTATTAGAAAGCATTGCTTAAATTTTCAATGTTACGCAGATGATACCCAGCTTTATCTATCCATGAAGCCAGAGGACACACACCAATTAGCTAAACTGCAGGAATGTCTTACAGACATAAAGACATGGATGACCTCTAATTTCCTGCTTTTAAATTCAGATAAAACTGAAGTTATTGTACTTGGCCCCACAAATCTTAGAAACATGGTGTCTAACCAGATCCTTACTCTGGATGGCAATACCCTGACCTCCAGTAATACTGTGAGAAATCCTGGAGTCATTTTTGATCAGGATATGTCATTCAATGCGCATATTAAGCAAATATGTAGGACTGCTTTTTTGCATTTGCGCAATATCTCTAAAATTAGAAAGGTCTTGTCTCAGAGTGATGCTGAAAAGCTAATTCATGCATTTATTTCTTCTAGGCTGGACTACTGTAATTCATTATTATCAGGTTGTCCTAAAAGTTCCCTGAAAAGCCTTCAGTTAATTCAAAATGCTGCAGCTAGAGTGCTGACAGGGACTAGAAGGAGAGAGCATATAAGGTGTCTGAGCCCAGTGAAGCTGACCCCCCACCTAGATAAAAAAAAAAAAAAAAAAATCCAAGCTAACAGGCTGAGTTTGCCCTGTAATTTCCGATGGTACATGAATGCAGCGGCAGCAACAGCACTTGCAAACCGGCTTCTGTACTGTATGAAAACATTCAGCTGGTCGAACGAAGTCAAACTAAACACCAATGTTACAAAAACTAAGCAAACGATAAGAAACTGTCATGAACAACAGCAAAATGAAATACGAATTGAGGTTTTTGGCGGCATTCGTCCAAATTTTTCGACAGTTTAAAAATCCTGACGAAGCCCCAGCTGCAGGAACAAAGCTGCGTGAAGGTTAAACAATGCCAACGTAAGTCCAGATTTCTTGTTTCATTTGGGCTTTGTTGCCTTTCGTTAAGTGCCGTGTGACCAGGTATTAAGGGCCGGCAACAGATTGTGTGTGATTTCAGTCCATGAAAAACATTTAAATACGTGTAGGTCGTGTCAAAGTAGTTATCCCTGTCAGAGGCTGAGAGACGGTGACTGCCAGAAAATGTATTCCCTGTGCAACTATACTAAATAAACACAAAACCTCCTCAAATTTACTGTAGTAATTGGTTATAAGCTATACATTTCACTGTGTAATGTGATGTTGCATCTGGCATACAACTTGTGCCAAATCAACATACAGACCCACCTTGCATCTGCAGTGGTGACCCTGAGTGAAATCAAGGGAGCAGCCAAAGGGACTTAATATATGTGTAAATTTTACAGAAAAAAAAAAAAGGTTTAATATCAGCATGGAAATGCAAATTCAACATGAAAAAGGCAATCAAAATTACAGTTATTTTTTATTATAGGTTTAAACTGTAAAATGTACATACAAATTCTGATGGGGATGACTACTTCGGCACTACACCGGCAGCAGATTATGTATGCCAAGCCAACAGTGCCATATATACGGCACGTTCAGTCATGTATCATCAAAAATATGCCATAAAAAATGCCATTTCATCAGTTATTACTGCGTTTTTTTCGCTGTAATTAAAGACAATGCTGTTAAATGTGTCAAAAAAAATGTGCCATTTTCACACCGCAATGAAGCCCTTAGAAAGCGCAGTAAAAAATGCTGTTCAGATGTATGGCAAGCCAACAGTGCCACAATTACGCCACTTTCAGACACATTTTGCCAAAAATACGGCGTAAAAAAACAGTTTTTCGGTTATTACGGCGCTTTTTACGCCGTAATTAAAGATGACGCCGTTAAATGCGCCGTTATTTGTCAAAAAATATGCTGTTTTTCACGCCGCAATGAAGCCCTTAAAAAAATGCTGTAAAAAACGCCATTCAGATGCCCACGTGTGTAAAACACACGCGTCTGTGCACTTCACGTCATCATGGACAGTTTAACATCAACAGGAGAACAATGGTGATCAATAAAATACAATTGACTTGGTCATAATAACACTGCACATGGTGTAAATTATCAGGCAGATTTAGTTTTAGAAACATAGGCACTGCACAAACGAATCCCATTTGCGATCTCATTAAATAAACTGGAAGGTGCTCAAGGAAGTCAGTCTGGACAGTTTCAGTTCAGATTGGAGAATGTTCCAATCAGAGGGAGCTGAAAAACTAAAGGCATTCTTTCCTGCTTCGGTGAAGACACGAGGTACATGAAAACATGTCATTGAGAGCTTTTCCTCACAGAGATTTAATAACTTTCCAAAATTTCAGTGGCTGTTTCGGTTATTAGTGGTGACAGACAAAGATGATGGACTCAGTGATGGTGGTGTAGAAGTTCACCATCACTATTTGTGGCAGGTTGAACTTCCTCAGATGCTGTAGAAAGTACATCCTCTGTTTTGCTCCCTTGATGAGAGAGCTAACATTCAGCTCTTACTTGAGGTCCTGATGATGGTGATCCACAGATAGCAGAAGAACTCTACAATGGCAACTGGGGAGTCACACAGGCCTGGGTTCTTTCAGAAGTCAACAACCATCTCCATTGTCTTTGTCACTATTTTTGCTCTTTTTACCCCATAACTCCGTAATATTCAGTCATACATAGACCAAACTATACCTTTTTGGAATCTTCATGATCAGATAAATAATGTGGTATCGTTTTCAACATGATCACATGATCACAAGGGAATTTCATTCGTTTCCACTGTGAGGGTAAAAAGATATGCAAGAGGCTCCACTAGAAAATCAGCTGCCAGTTTCAAAATGTAAGGATCAATGAAATCAGGTCCACATGATTTCCTACGATCTAAAGCTTTAAGAGCTTGATGAACTTCCTGAACAGAGAAAGATATAAAGTTGAAAGGCTGACCAGTGTACGAAATGTAATGTACACGTATGTATGTATGTAATGTACACATACATTGCGAGGCCTTGCAAGATTTCACAGCAGCAGATCTCACAGAATCAAACAAAGAGCCAGAAGTTAAAAAAATGTTTAATACAATTCAACATCATCATCCTATCATAGACAGGAACAGTATCCTTGAAAACATATGTGAGAGCTTTTACTCACAGAGATTTAATAACTTTCCAAAATTACTGTGGGCTGTTTAGGTTAGTGGTGCCAGACAAATACAACCCCTGGCAAAAATTATGGAATCACCGGCCTCGGAGGATGTTCATTCAGTTGTTTAATTTTGTAGAAAAAAAGCAGATCACAGACATGACACAAAACTAAAGTCATTTCAAATGGCAACTTTCTGGCTTTAAGAAACACTATAAGAAATCACGAAAAAAAGATTGTGGCAGTCAGTAACGGTTACTTTTTTAGACCAAGCAGAGGAAAAAATATGGAATCACTCAATTCTGAGGAAAAAATTATGGAATCACCCTGTAAATTTTCATCCCCAAAACTAACACCTGCATCATATCAGATCTGCTCGTTAGTCTGCATCTAAAAAGGAGTGAACACACCTTGGAGAGCTGTTGCACCAAGTGGACTGACATGAATCATGGCTCCAACACGAGAGATGTTAATTGAAACAAAGGAGAGGATTATCAAACTCTTAAAAGAGAGTAAATCATCACGCAATGTTGCAAAAGATGTTGGTTGTTCACAGTCAGCTGTGTCTAAACTCTGGACCAAATACAAACAACATGGGAAGGTTGTTAAAGGCAAACATACTGGTAGACCAAGGAAGACAAAGCGTCAAGACAGAAAACTTAAAGCAATATGTCTCAAAAATCGAAAAATGCACAACAAAACAAATGAGGAACGAATGGGAGGAAACTGGAGTCAACGTCTGTGACCGAACTGTAAGAAACCGCCTAAAGGAAATGGGATTTACATACAGAAAAGCTAAACGAAAGGCATCATTAACACCTAAACAGAAAAAACAAGGTTACAATGGGCTAAGGAAAAGCAATTGTGGACTGTGGATGACTGGATGAAAGTCATATTCAGTGATGAATCTCGAATCTGCATTGGGCAAGGTGATAATGCTGGAACTTTTGTTTGGTGCCTTTCCAATGAGATTTATAAAGATGACTGCCTGAAGAGAACATGTAAATTTCCACAGTCATTGATGATATGGGGCTGCATGTCAGGTAAAGGCACTGGGGAGATGGCTGTCATTACATCATCAATAAATGCACAAGTTTATGTTGATATTTTGGACAATTGAAAGGATGTTTGGGGATGATGAAATCATTTTTCAAGATGATAATGCATCTTGCCATAGAGCAAAAACTGCAAAAACATTCCTTGCAAAAAGACATATAGGGTCAATGTCAATGAGCAGATCTGATCTGATGCAGGTGTTAATTTGGAGGATAAAAATTTACAGGGTGATTCCATAATTTTTTCCTCAGAATTGAGTGATTCCATATTTTTTTCCTCTGCTTGGTCTAAAAAAGTAACCGTTACTGACTGCCACAATCTTTTTTTCTTGATTTCTTATAGTGTTTCTTAAAGCCAGAAAGTTGCCATTTGAAATGACTTTAGTTTTGTGTCATGTCTGTGATCTGCTTTTTTTCTACAAAATTAAACAACTGAATGAACATCCTCTGAGGCCGGTGATTCCATAATTTTTGCCAGGGGTTGTAATATTCTGATTCGACTTCCTTTATAAAAGAAGAACATTTGTTTCTTTTTTTTCAGAACAGCGATCAGTGTAAGTAAGTAAGTAAATTTTATTTATATAGCACCTTTCACAGACAAGAGCCACAAGGTGCTTCACAACATAAAAGCACAGTACACCACACAAAACATCAGACAATGGCCAAGACAAAAAAAAAAAACACAACATAAAACATAACATAGGATAGCAGAGCAGCCCAGTGAAGTTAATACTGTTAATTTCCACTGCTCACTGGAGACCTGCCAGGTGCCAGCAGGCTTCAAGACCTCCACATTCATCCCCTCCCCATCCCCAAAAACAAAGAACTTCAGGACTTAATGACTACAGACCTGTCACCCTGACCTCTGTGATGATGAAGACCTTCGAGCGCCTTGTCCTCAGATACTAACACCATCTCTGACGCACACCTGGAGCTCACCTACAGAACCAACAGGTCTGTAGATGGCGCTGTCAACACAGCCCTCCACTTCATCCTCCAGCATCTGGACTCCCAGGAAACCACACCAGGATTCTATTTGTGGACTTCAGTTCTGCTTTCAACACAATCATCCTGGCCCTGCTGCAGGACACGCTGTCTCAGCTTGGCGTGCCTGACTCCACCTGTACGTGGATCACTGACTTCCTGCCCAACAGAAGGCAGCATGTGGAGCTGGGTGGGGGACACACATCTCCAACACACGGTCCATCAGCACCAGATCCCCCCCATGGGTGCATTCTTTCCCCTCTACTCTTCTTCCTGTACACCAACAACTGCACTTCCAGTCACCAATCTGTGAAGCACCTGAAGTTCATGGATGATACATCCTTCATCTGACTCATCTCTGATGGGAATGAGTCTGTCTACAGATGGAGATCGGTCACGTGGTGTCCTGGTGCAAACTGATTGGAACGTTCTCCAATCTGAACTGAAACTGTTCAGACTGACTTCCTTGAATGCTTTTGCTTGGAATAAATTGCAAGAGGAGTGGAAATTAAAAGTATTAATTTCACTGAACGCTTTTAAATCCACATTGAGAGCATTTGAGGCCAACTCCATAATATGCACTTGTTTTTTATAGTATGCTTGTAACGTAAATTTTTATCATCTTTTTATTTGCCTTTTGCTTGTGTTTGTGTAACTGTGCTTTGTATTTGCTGCTATTTATCTTAGCCAGGACTCCTTTGGAAAAGATGTTCTTAATCTCAAAGGGAGTTTTTCTGGTTAAATAAAAAAATAAAAAACATGCCACTCGTGGGATTCGAACCTGAAAGAGCTGAACGGTAGACGGGAGTCTTACCGCTGCGCCACAACCAGTTACAAAATGCATGCATAAAATCCTTCAAATAAATAAGGAGGGGAACATTTTTTAATAATAATAAAAAAAAAAACAATGAAGCGATGTATGAAAGAGGATGTTAATTTATGACATTTTCCTACCCAATCCCCAAAATGTTAGCCGATGTTAAATGACACAACAGGTAAGTTGGAGCAAACTTTGCCACAAAGAGATCTGTGCTGGACTGATTCTGTCTGCTCGTCTTGATTAGCGATTGGACACAAACACTTCAAGTTCAGTGGCTGAGAGAAAAGGAGACTGGAGATAATTATACCACACAAATGCTGTTTTTTACCCGCGTCGTAAAGTGCACAAATGCGCGTATTTTACACGCGTTTTGGGCATCTGAACGCCGTTTTTTTACAGCTTTTTTAAGGGCTCCATTGCGGCGTAAAAAACGGCATATTGTTTGACACATTACGGCGGATTTAACAGCATTGTTTTTAATTACGGCGTAAAAAGCTCTGTAATAACTGACAAAATGACGTTTTTTACGGCGTATTTTTGGTGAAACGCATCTGAAAGTGGCGTAATTGTGGCACTGTTGGCTTGCCATACAGATGCACACAACGTGTGAAATACGCGCGTCTGTGTGCTTTACAATGCGTAAAAACTGGCATTTGTGCAGTATGATATTATCTCCAGCCTCCTTTTTTCTCAGCCACTAAACCACAGTCACAGTTGGATAACAAGCGTAAAATGCCTATAATCAATAAGGAGGGAAAATCAAATCAATCATCTCCAATCAATTTTATTTATATAGCACCAAATCACAAACAGTTGCCCCAAGGCGAAATGTATTTGATTTAAAAATAAATAAAATAAATGATGTATAAAAGAGCAAGTTAATTTATGAGAAACTTTCCTGCCTAACCACCAAAATGTTAGCCGGTGTTAAATGACACAACAGGTAAATTGGAGCAAACTTTGCACAAAGAGATGTGTTGGACTGATTCTGTCTGCTCGTCTTGATCAGCGATTGGACACAAACATTTCAAGTTCTGTGGCTGAGAGAAAAGAAGGCTGGAGATAATTATACCACACAAACACCGGTTTTTACGCGTGTTCTGTGCATCTGAACGGTGTTTTTTAAGGGCTCCATTGCGGCGTGAAAAACGGCGTATTTTTTCTGACACATTACGGCGCTTAACGGCGTTGTCTTTAATTACAGCGAAAAAAAAGCGCCGTAATAACTGACAAAACGGCATTTTTACGGCCTATTTTTGGTGATACGTGACTTAAAGTGGCGTATTTGTGGCATTGTTAGCTTGCCATAATGATGTATAATTTCAGGCTCACCGTAGACTTCTAACGCTTTGTCCTCCATCTTTCTGCTCTGCAGCACGAACTCCAGCCAGTCCTTTTGTGACATTTAACGACACGACGAACATATTTTACAAAGAGCCATAAGGAAGACAAACGAATAAGACCAAAAACTAACGAAATGAGAAAACCGACAGACGTACTCGTTGTTCCGCGTTTACTTCTTCTTCTGTCCGGTTTATTGGCGGTTTGTAAACAGACACCGATCATTACCGCCACCAACTGTTTGAGTGTGGAGCCACTAATCTCTATAATCCTCCTCCTTCTTCTTTGGATTTTATTGGTGGCTTGCAAACCAACAGGATGAACCTGGTACTAAATTCTCTTGAATAACCCTGTTTCCTGTACATCACTGTGCTCTTCATAAGACAATTGTGAGGCTGAGCTTTGACACTTGAAAGCTGTTTTCAGACAAGTCATAACTATCACTCACATATTTCTTTGCTCTTTCATAGAACATAATTTCATTTCATTCATTTCATTTATTATACAGGAAAAAGGTTAAAAGCACAATTGCACATTACCCCAGGCCTGACTCAGTTAAAACTGTTTTACAGCAGGTTCCTGTTTTACACATAAACCTACACACAAACAATCATTTCATTCAATCATGTGGACAATAAACCTAACATGTACAGCACACATTCATAAAATCATAAATAAAAAGATAAAAAGATCAGACAAGTGAGAAAGGTAGATCAGTGGTTACATGAATAATTATTCAATAAATCGTCTCTGTAAGTTTTTTAATGAAATCAGCCCCACATTTCTGTGCCAAATCAGGACTTAGCTGTTTAAATTTGTTGTTCACAGCAAAGCAAAAAAAAAAAAAAAAAAAAAAAAAAAAAAAAAAAAAAAAAAAAAAACGTCCTTAAGCCTCCTCTCAAGTTTCCCTTTCAGTTCAGTCATCACTTTAACCACAGAGGTTATGCTGAATGATTTGGCTTCGATGCAGCCTGAGAACACCTTCAGAATGTGAATGAGGAAGAACATCTCAGATACTTCAGTGCTATCCTCTGCAAAAGACTTCCACAAAATATTGGGCCATTCTTCCTCACCAAGGCTCTGAAAACAGCTGGTCAGGGGCTTCCAGTACTTCAGCATTCGCTCGATAGATGGCAGCAGAGAACCACCTGGTGATGACACGCTGCAGCAATAAGAACGGAAGTCGTCCTTTCTGCTTTTGGAGATGAATCCGGAGTCTTTCGACCAACTCAGAAGACCAAATCTGTCCGAGCCCTTCAGTTCAAATCCGTCCATCGTTTGTACCTTGGAGCGCCTTGGGGCAACTGTTTGTTGTGATTTGGCGCTATAGAAGAAAAAAGTTGATTGATTGATTGATTGACAGAGAGAAAAGAGCAGAATCAGTCAGCTGGAAAACATTACACCTATGGTATAATTCATCAGCAATAAATCAACAAAAAAACAAATTACTAAGGTGATTGTCGGCCGCTAGCCCGAAGCTTCACTTACAGACACAAAATATTGACAAAATTGAGGCTGAGACCTGTTGCGTTATAAATAAAATGACTTTAAAATGATAGGAAGCATCCACTTCATACGAGTCTCCCAAACTAACCACTTCTTTGACACATAGTCATTCCAACAGTATGTAATGATTCTCCAAAGAGACCTTGTCCCAAATAGACCACCGGCCAAGACCTGACCCCATGCAACCACCCCATGTAACAGTGAAACCAATCTTTTTCAGAAGCCTAAACATGTCCTTTATCCAAATTTGACTGGTAACTTGGGATGGGTAGGTAAAAGATTTTATTGATATTGATGCCATTATTGATTAGGGATGGGTATCAAGAACCGGTTCCTTTCGGGTATCGTTAAGAAATGATTCGATCCACCGACATCAATAAGCTTTCAAATCAAATCAATTTTATTTATATAGCACCAAATCACAACAAACAGTTGCCCTTAAGGCGCTTTATAGTGTAAGGCAAAAGCCATACAATAATTACAGAAAAACCCCAACGGTCAAAACGACCCCCTATGAGCAAGCACTTGACGACAGTGGGAAGGAAAAACTCCCTTTTAACAGGAAGAAACCGCCAGCAGAACCAGGCTCAGGGAGGGGCAGTCTTCTGCTGGGACTGGTTGGGGCTGAGGGAGAGAACCAGGAAAAAGACATGCTGTGGAAGACAGCAGAGATCAATCACTAATGATTAAATGCAGAGTGGTGCATACAGAGCAAAAAGATGGTATAATAAAACCTAAAATGCACAGGAAAAATGGAAAATCAACAGAGGTGGGAGATGTGAAATGAGGAGGGAAGAGAAAAAAATGAAAAAAAACAAGGAAATATCTGCAAAAAATAGAAAAAGATGGTGCAAACGTGCTTCAGTCGCGACGTTTCGGTCTCCAAAGACCTTCAGGCGTGAAGCACTTAATTTTCAGTCTTTAAAAAGACTATTTGTGGTTCTATGTGGAGCAGCTGGTTTTGCAGTCCTCTCTCATCCGAGTTTGAATTTGAAAATGACAGCTGGTGGCTGTGAGTGGCTCTTTTTGAGGGTGGGTGGAGTCAGCACTCTGGGCTTGTGTGAGAAAGTTTTTAGAATGTTTTTTTTTAGAAAAAATAAAAAGAGAAACATTTAGAAAAGACGGGGGGGGGGGGGGGAAGAGGGGGAGAAATTGAAAAAAAATTGGAGAAAAAAGGTAAGTATTTTTATGGGGTTTATTTAAATAAAATGTACAAAAAGTGAATAAAAGAATGAAAAATGAAGATATTATATACATATATTGTGTATATACATATTGGTGTGCGGGGGGAACCTGCAACCCAGGTGAAGGGCCTCATTTAGGGGTCAAGGTTAGAGTTAGGGTTGGGGTCAGGGGTTAGGGTTAGGGGAGGGGGTCAGGCTTAGGATTAGTGTAGAGAGGGAGTTCAGGTCAGGAGGGTGTGAGAAGGGTTAGGTTTAGGGGAGGGGGTTAGCGTTAGGAGAGGGGGTTAGGTTTAGGGTTAGGGGAGGGGGTTAAGGTTAGGGTTAGGAGAGGAGGTTAGGTTTAGGGTAAGGGTCAGGGGAGGGGATTAGGGTCAGGGGAGGGGGTCAAGCTTAGGGTCAATATAAAGAGGGGGTTCAGGTCAGAAGGGTGTGGGTCCAGGGAGGGAGGGATAAAAATAAATGATTAAACAGGTTATTTTTTTGGGAAAAAAAGGGTTTTTTTGGGGGGGGGGGGAATAAGAGGGGTCATATTATAAATTAAATGTGGGGGTGTGTCGGTTGCATCTTCCCCATTTTTTTATTTTTGTGTTGTGTTTCCAGTCTGTGTTTGTTGTGGTGTGGTGACCTCTGACCTTCCATTGAGGCCTGATAGATATTTAGTAGATAATTGTTTTATCCATTTATCTTCTGTTTTAATCCTCTCACTTTTGTTATAGGTGGAGCAGGATTCCAGATCCGAGGGGCTTCCAGTCCATGTGCCAGGAAGTGGCACACCATTTGTGTTTGTGTTGGGGTGGGTTTGAAGTTTTTCCTTAAAACCACAGTAGCATGGGTGGGATCATTCTGGGGTGTTGGGCCCCTCTTTTTTGTGTTCAGGGGTCTTATAAATTTAACATCCTGGCCCAGTGTTGCAGGATGAAATGTGCTGTATCGAGGGTCCAGTGTATGTTGTCCTCTGTGGTGTGGAAATCCTCAAAATGAATGAGAGGAATGGGGGAACAATGAGTTTGTATGCAGTGATTTAATTCCAATAAATTGTCCTGTTGTTGTGGTGGAAGGTCTGGGGAAAAATTGATTAAAGGTATGAAAACCTGAGCCCATGGAAATCATTTTTTGGTCTCCCTTATTGCCTGGAGGAGTTGTCTTTCTCCAGTGCCCTTGGGGTCACATTCACGGGAGTTGATGCCGAAGGATAACACTATCTTATTCACATTTGTCCTAATCATTGCTCCTTTCATTATTTGGGCTGCATTTCGGAATGTGGCAACTGGGAATGACTATTTGGACTCCTGTGAGGTTGTGTGTGCCAATCTGGCTCAGGTTTGAATCTCCAATTATTAAATTAGGTTCTGTTACTGTCAGTAGCCAATTTTTGGTTTTATGTGTTGTGTTTCTGTGTTTGTTTACTGTAAATTGGCTTTGCCTGCGTGCGTAATTCTCCACAAAATCATCCTTGGACGGGTAAGTATCCTCATCATATGGTGGAGCTGGTTGTATCAGGTAAGTATGGTGAGGTTCATGTTCTGATGTATCACCCTCAGAGGCATGGACCTCATCGGAGTGGGTCTGAGAGAGGCCTGGGGAAAGGGGAGGTGGAGGACCCTGGATTGGTTCTTCCTCAGGGTTCTCATTGGAGTTCCTGGAAGTTGCCAGGACTCTGGGACGTACCATGCGCTGTTCCAGAATCAACACCGGGGGCACCAGCGGAGACGGTGTCAGATGTGGTGGAGCGGGTGGCTCCCCGTCCACTGGAGGAGGGGAGGGGGCTAAAGGAAGAGAGGGAACTGGCATTTTCTCTTTTTGTTTTTGGGTTTGAGGGTCGGGTAGTTCCGTCGATTGAGCAGTCATGCTAACCGAACCACTGGGTTGTGAATTCATACCTCTGGTTGCTGTTACAGATTTAGAGGCCATGATGGGGGACCGTTTGGACTGCTGAGTGGGACCACATGTGTGTTGCGGGTTTTGTGGTGGGGGTGTTGGTGTTAGCATGCAGTCAGTGATGAAGGCGCATGCTTGGTCTAAGGTATTATTGGTAATGCGTGGGTAATTATGGAGGGCCCAGCGTTGAGCTACCGTTAGCGCCTCCGGCCATTCTGGGTGGGATGTTGCCCTCAAGGTGTCCAAAAGTGTCTGCAGTGTATTGGTGTAGTGTTCTTCAAAGGATTGTTTTGCAAATTGGCCCCACTGCTTTGCATTACCAGACAGTAAATAGAGGATATTATCTGAGGCTAAAGCAGGTCTAATGAACTGGGAGAGTTCCTGGACTTTTTTCTCCAGCATTATGTTAGCGGAGCCATGCTCATCATCTAAGAAATTGTGTAAGTGATGCATGACCTTGATGGTTTTGAACATGGTTCTTGTTAATTCAGAAAATGCCTGTTCTGTGGGCCTGCGTGGTTCTGGTGGGGGTGCACGGTGGTGAGTGCATGGGTGTGGACCCGAACGGGAACGTGAATCTGGACAATAGATTTCACGTTGACCTGAACCACGGACCACATCCGCATAGGATCGTTGTCCAGGTTGTTTGGGTTGAGCTGTTCCAAATCGGGGCGGCGCTGGCAGGTAAGGTTTAAATTAGGGTTAGGGTGCAATCACTCTAAGAATGACGGGTTAGGAAATTAGACTTGATATTCGTCCTATTTTGTGTGTAATACCCAAAAGAAGGTGTGGGGGCGTGGCCTAGGGACAGGGTGCGTGTCCCAACCAGTCAGAATTGAGTTTGGAGCAAGTTAAGAAAAAGTAGTCCCTTTGCCAGAAATGGACTCTGGGGGGCATGGCCTAGGGTTGGGGGGGTATGTCCCAGCCAATCAGAATTGAGTTTGGACCTAGTTTCGAAAAAGTAGTCCGAGTGCCCAGGGGGCGTAGCCTAGGGTCGGGGGACGTGTCCCAGCCAATCAAAACTGTGTTTGGAGAATGTTTCCAGACCAGATATCAAGTCTAGACCCCTATTTCAGGTGTGAATCCCAATTGGGCCAGATAAAGTCTAGACCCTATATCAAGTCTAGATTCGTAGGTTGTGTGTAATGCCTCAATAAAGCTGTGGGGGCGTGGCCTAGGGCCAGGGGGCGTGTCCCAGCCAGTCAGAATTCACTTTATGTTTGGTGGGTTTTTGTGTGTGTGTGTGTGTCTTGTTTGTTGTTCATGTTTTGGTTTGCAGTGGATTTTTTTGTATTTAATTTGTTTTTTTGTCTGAGTTGGACCCTTGCTCACCCAACATTAATTTGGTTGAAGGTGAATAATTTAATTCCGTTAGGTGCAATATAAGATCTTGTTGAAAGCTGATTAAGGCAATTCTATGCAATATAAGGTGAAAAGCAGTATTTATCAAGGCTGGTGATGCTTTAATGCAGGAAGTAGTAGGAGACCAATGCAAACTCACAGACATGGTTGATTGTGGAGGATAAATAGCTTTATCTGATGACCAGGCAGTGGGTTCAGTACACATGAAGTCAGACTTACAGACAGAGGTATCAGACATGGTACAGGCAGGGTCGTGTCCAAGAAGCGAGCAGGGTTCGTACCAACGGCGTCAAGGAGTATAGCAGGCAGAGCAAAGGCAGAGTAAAAAAACAGGCAGAGTTCAGGGCTACAGCGAGGCGGAGGACAGAGTACACAAGCAAGGTCAAAAATACTAAAGTACAAACTGGACAAGACGAGAGGCGAGAAAGTGATCTAAGTCAACAATCAGGCAGTGAGCTGTGGAACTGTGAGGCTTTTTAAAGAGGAGCAAACTAATCAGGTTGATGTGAAGCAGGTGTGTGGAAAGTGGTGTGGTGAAGTGAACAAAGAAGAGAGCAGAAAGGCAAGAGAGTGCAAGTGGCCAAAACAAAGCAGTGCAAAACAAGTGAAGAGAGTGACAGAAAAACTAACTGTGAGAAACATGATGTGTGCAAAAAATGAAAGTGAGCAAACCAAAAGGGAAAAAACTAAGAACTACTGTAACAAGAGGAAAACCATGAAACTACTGCTTTAAACTAAAACTGGAATGGAACTGGTCCAATATAAATGGCAGAACAAACTATGGTATGAACAAAAAAACAAAACAGGTGACAACTGAATAATACAATAAACAAATGGAATGTAAACTGATAAGCAACATCAAAGATAAATAACAAAAACCTGTGACCGAGCATATACAATAAATGTGATGAACAGAACAAAACTAAAGAAAACTAAAGGACCATGACAAAACAAATACAAAAATGAACTATAAAATAAATGCCAAAAATGATAAGATGAAGAATGGAACCAGTGACTACCTAGAAAGCAAATCAAAGCATTAAACAGAACCACACAGATTTACAAAAGAAAAAAACAAATGCAAACAAAACTAAAACCATAAAGGACAGTGCCAAAATCAGGACCTAAACCCTGAGCTGGGGCCAAGCATGACAGAACCTCCCCCCAAGGCAGTCGACCCCTGAAGGTTGCCAAAACAACACCCCCCCACCTCCCCCCCCTACAAACCAGCACACAGCCTACAATGGGTGGGAAGGCGGGGGACCAGAGGTGGGACCAGGGAAAACAGGCGGGAAACCCCACAAAATGTCCATAAGGCAGGTGGCGGTACAGCAGAGGACCCCCCACAAACATAAAAGTAGCTGGAGACACGGGCCTGAAGAGGCGACAAACAATAGGAAACCCACCAACCGGACGACCGAATGGTAGGTCCCGGGCCAAAACGGACACCAGGAGATTGATCTGGGGTCTTACTGTGGCCCATGGGAGAGTCAGGTGGACGACCACTAGACCAATCATGATGCAATGATAAATCCGGGGACCTATCAGTAAAGTGAGCTGGAACTGAGGCAGGACAGGGATCAGGAACCAGACTGGGCATGCTAGAAGAGGGAACATACCTCTGGACTAAGAACGTCCGTGCGAGGACAGGACAGACATGAACCAACAGCCCAAACAATATACCAAGAAAGGCGCTACATGGAAAAACCCACTGTACGGCCAAAGTATACAAGAAATGAAACAATTGAAAAAAAAATCAACTTTTTTCTTATATAGCGCCAAATCACAACAAACAGTTGCCCCAAGGCGCTAAAGGGAAGGTTGTGAGGATTGCGGGGAATGATTGTACCAGGGGTGGGCCTGCATGCGGAAGGTACAAAACCCTGAACCTGACTAACCTGATGTAAGGGCCAATTGTCCGTGGAAACTACAAAACTGTATCTGGAGGAGACATTAACTTGCGGAAGTCTGAGTGCAAAGTCGACTGAAATTAGCACTGTGTGGGGGAAAAGGATACAAAACTGCCAAAAACCAGCATAATAAAGACATAAGTGTCACCAGCAGGATGGCATGTGTATGCAGGAAACCACCCAGGCCACGACATAAACTCCCAAGCCCTTTAACAACCCGACAACTCCAGAGGAGCAAAGTAATCCAGCCATGGGCATATCCAGGCTGAGGATCTTTACTGTGAAGCACCAAGTTGAAACAGTGAAAAATAGATGGGGTGGCAGTAGATTTACATGGTGAACTAATTAATTCCACGGGCCTCTTATGGACCCAGGAAATAAACCAACAAAGTGAAATGTTAATTTTCTCCCACACATATTGCAAATAATAAGAGAGCTCAGAGAACACCACTCTGAAACCTTGGATAAATAGCATGATTGGTAATGACTTAGCATTAGAGGCCAGCCAGCGCCACGTGATGCCCAGTAAAAAGGCACGGCACAGTTCCCCCGGTGGACATGGAAAATGGTACAACAAAGACAAAAAATACAAAAACAAAAAACTCACAATCTCGTTGATCATGGCAGCAATAGTTCTTGGCAGCTGGAACCTTGCTGATAGGGTGAGTGACGTACAGGGTGAGGAGAACTTCGGTGCCAGCCAGTCCACTGTTACAGTCGGTGGTGCTGAGAACGTAGGAGCAGCGCTCATCATGGCGGTCTCAGCTGGTTCAGCAGATGATCGCGGGATGGTGTCTAAATCTGATGGCTTGGCTGGAGGTGGAGGCAAGGGACGCACTTCTGCAGAATGTAGAGCAGCGGCCGTGCCATCAGAATCAGCTGGTCTGACTGCAGGTGGAAGTAACGAAGCAGGTAGCGGGACGAGCTGTGACGTCATAGGTTGATCACATGGCTCCATTGTTGATCCGAGGGTAGCATATTGTTCCGCTTTCTTCCATGGTGAGAGCGCTAGAGATCCCAGAGAAGTGAGCACAGTTGTAATCTTGGCTGCTGCTGCTGAGCGTGGAGAGGTGGGCGGAGCATCAGAGTCAGCTGTCATCATGGTCGACTGAGGAGCGGTGCGCACTTTGGGCGTTTCTGCTGCCAGTCGTGACAGAGTGCATCGTAACCATTTCGACCGGCACAGTCAGCTGAAGTGCAGATAACAAAGCAGGAGGCGAGATGAGGAGTGATGTCGTGAGTGGTTCCGCTTGCTTCTGAGGCGTGAGTGCTGTGGAAGCAGCAGCCGGTGAGGGCACTGCAGAAATCATGGCTGTTGCTGCCAAACGCTGAGGAAGTGTATTCATTCCCGATGACTCTGCGGCCTCCAAAAGAGGCATGTTCTGCACTGAGGGGTCAGGCAACATGGGAGTTTCTGTTCCCATGGGCATGGAGAGAGTGGTGACTGCCAGTTGGCAAGGTGGCGTACGGAGCTTCCGGGGAGCTGGTACCGGCCCTGTAGTTCCATCCGGTCGTGGACTAGATTCTCCAGGCTGATTTCGCTCCGTCAGCTTTTTCAGGGAAGACCTCCGAGGAGCAGGTATAGGAGGCGGACAAGATGTTGGAGGAGCACACGGCCTTGGAGGCGCTACCGCTTCAGCAGACAGCGTAACGGAGTGATGTGTGTCAAGACAGGCAATGATGTCTGCTTCGAATAGGAAGTCCATCGGGTCCTCGACGGAGGTAGGCATCCGACCTTGCATAAACAGAGCTTTTATGTTGGTTAGCTCAGGGAATTCAGAGACCATTTCTGGAGCAGTGAGGAGAAGTTGATCCAACTTAGAAAAAATGTGCTGCTTGCTCCGCTCACCTGAACTGTCCATGAACTCAAAAAATAAGTCCTGAATCTTGAACAAAAATTCTGCCTGGCTCTGGAGTGATGAACCCTCCATTTCAGATGAGGACTCCTCTTCCAAGTCAGTCCAGTCAGAGTCATCATCTTGTGGCGTATGAGTGAATTGCAGATATGCCTCAGGATGTTTGACCCAATTAGGCAGCCTCTCTGCAGCAAACAAATTGTCCAAGTCCTCTAGATCAGGAAAGTAGCAATAAAGCCATGTGTTTGCTTCAACAACTTCCCAAGCTTGATCCAGGTAATCAAATTTCTCAACTGGGGAGTGGACGTGGCGAAAACAGGTGAAAAAGAAATCTATGTCTGCGAATACCTCTTTGAGAGCTGACATGTTCAGTTTAGGGTCTGAGTTTGCAGCCTCCTGGTACTGGCCTGATTGTTCTATCAAGGCTGGTGATGCTTTAATGCAGGAAGCAGTAGGAGACCAATGCAAACTCACAGACATGGTTGATTGTGGAGGATAAATAGCTTTATCTGATGACCAGGCAGTGGGTTCAGTACACATGAAGTCAGACTTACAGACAGAGGTATCAGACATGGTACAGGCAGGGTCGTGTCCAAGAAGCGAGCAGGGTTCGTACCAACGGCGTCAAGGAGTATAGCAGGCAGAGCAAAGGCAGAGTCAAAAACAGGCAGAGTTCAGGGCTACAGCGAGGCGGAGGACAGAGTACACAAGCAAGGTCAAAAATACTAAAGTACAAACTGGACAAGACGAGAGGCGAGAAAGTGATCTAAGTCAACAATCAGGCAGTGAGCTGTGGAACTGTGAGGCTTTTTAAAGAGGAGCAAACTAATCAGGTTGATGTGAAGCAGGTGTGTGGAAAGTGGTGTGGTGAAGTGAACAAAGAAGAGAGCAGAAAGGCAAGAGAGTGCAAGTGGCCAAAACAAAGCAGTGCAAAACAAGTGAAGAGAGTGACAGAAAAACTAACTGTGAGAAACATGATGTGTGCAAAAAATGAAAGTGAGCAAACCAAAAGGGAAAAAACTAAGAACTACTGTAACAAGAGGAAAACCATGAAACTACTGCTTTAAACTAAAACTGGAATGGAACTGGTCCAATATAAATGGCAGAACAAACTATGGTATGAACAAAAAAACAAAACAGGTGACAACTGAATAATACAATAAACAAATGGAATGTAAACTGATAAGCAACATCAAAGATAAATAATAACAAAAACCTGTGACCGAGCATATACAATAAATGTGATGAACAGAACAAAACTAAAGAAAACTAAAGGACCATGACAAAACAAATACAAAAATGAACTATAAAATAAATGCCAAAAATGATAAGATGAAGAATGGAACCAGTGACTACCTAGAAAGCAAATCAAAGCATTAAACAGAACCACACAGATTTACAAGAGAAAGAATAAACAAATGCAAACAAAACTAAAACCATAAAGGACATAGTGCCAAAATCAGGACCTAAACCCTGAGCTGGGGCCAAGCATGACAGTATTATGAAATGTGAAACTTGTAATGTTTTATTTATATTTTTAAACTAATTTGATAGAATAAAGCTACCTTGTGATAAGCACACCTCTCTGTTTCCTGTACCTTGCGCAGCCTTCTGTTATAAATTGGGCTTTGATTGGTCCCAGGGCCATATCCCTAGGTGGCGTTGTCGGTCCTTCTTTTAAAATTGGAATTAAATTATAGTGTCTTTTTAATTAGGATAAACAAACAAATAACCCTAGCCCAGGAGCGAGACTCCATTTCGCCATATATTTTCGACCGTTTTTAGACGGTTTATTGTTTTTTTTCACACAGATACACACTACTCGCTTTTAAATAATACATATATGTTAATGTCACTCAACACTTCAAAAATATTTTCAACTGACAAAGTTGATTAAGGATAAATATACAACATTGAACATTTACGTCCTCCCCATCAGGTGGCACAGTGGGTAGAGACGCTCTCCTACACGGGTTCGGTTCCCACTGTGTCAGACACCTGATGCGGGTTTGAAGCTCTGTGTTGAGTCAATTGTAGCTTACAATTGGGCGGAACGAAAACAAATAGTTTCTTTTTTTTTTTCTTTTTTTTTCGCCGATTTAACTGTTTGGACTGGACTGGACATAAATTTGCACACATATTCGTAATTTCAGCCCCATTTCCTATATTTTGTATCTCTGTGGATCCATAGGATGTCATTCATACAAAATAAATAAATAAACTAGAAGCACTCAGAGAGTGCAAACCTCCGCCAAGGCCATGGGGTCACTGACACCATAACATCTACACACCGTGGAATCATTGAACCTAAAAAAGTCTAACAATGATGTTTGCTCAGTAGTAAAAAAAGTTTCATCTGCTGTGACTGGATAGCATGTATCCTTAGCGCTTGGCATCACAGTTTATTGCAACTTGCACCTTTCCCAGAAGCTACTGTCATCTGAGCACTGATATTGATATTGCATGTGCTTATAGACAAAAAACAAGAGACAAAATTCAATTATTATTCAACTAAACTGCAAATATATGAATTTTTTAACATTTATGAAACACTTCTCTAAACAAGGCCATAGGGTCACTGACCCTAAAGAGATTCCCTCCTTGGCACAGTGATCTATTTCTTTTTGTCTCTTTCTCTAAAATTGTATATAATAATTAGATTATTAATATATAAACAAAAATAAATTTAAGAAATATTACAATTTGAAAACAAATGCACCCGAACGTGATGACAGCTGCAACTGCTTAATGCTAACTTTTAACATTGAAAATGCCATAGACATGCTAATGCGTTAGCATCGGGATCCGGATCACCACTAAAATTTAATCACTTGTTCCTCTTGTCATTTCCAACCACTCCACAAAATTTCATCAAAATCCGTTCAAAACATTTTGAGTTATCCTGCTGACAGACGAACAAACAAACAAATGCGACCGAAAACATAACCTCCTTGGCGGAGGTAAAAAAATTCCGAATAAGTGAATCAGTTACAAGTAACTGGTAATGAACTTCACTAAAAAAAATTAAAATGCAGAATAAGTGAATCAGTTACAAGTAACTGGTAATGAACTACACTAAAAAAATAAAATGCCGAATAAGTGAATCAGTTACAAGTAACTGGTAATGAACTTCACAAAAAAAAAAAAAAAAAGCCAAATAAGTGTCTGAATAAGAAACTAGTAAGTGGTAACCAACTTCACTTTGGTGTTTGTGTGAATCTTTTGCTGGACAAAAACTCAAGAACACGAACTCTTCTTTGCAAATGATCACAACTTTGTTTATTTATTTATTTTTTATGAAGCAGTCCATGTATGAACAGTCTGTTCTCATAAAATAAATAATAAATAAAAATAAATAAATACAATATACAAGTTTCACTTTTTTGAATGGGATTACTGAAATAAATCAACTTTTTCATGATATTCTAATTATATGACCAGCACCTACACATATATGGGGCAGTGGTGGTGGCTAAGTGTGATTTCCAGTTTTCCATTGTGGAAGGTTCATAGTTCAAGTCCCACCCATTGTAAATGACCTTTTGCATAACAGACTATTTCTAAAATGTGTTTGTTGTTTTTTCACGTTAGTTCATTTATTGTTTTTGAGCATTCTTTAAGGGCTGGTTATTTCTCCAGTTATAACAAGACATTAGATTTGCTGCTTTTATTTTGAAAGGTTTCTGAAGTTTTTTTTTGTGGTGAGTGTGTCTGTATAGCTGATGCTGATGGAAAGAAAAGCAGTATTGTTTCAATTAGCGCCTGGTTGATAAGGGCACAAGGTTTGTGGTCATTTCTTTTCATGCCACCTTTTGTGCCCAGCTCAAATTGTATAGTTTCATGGAGTTTTATGATTGTGTTTTCGCTAGCAGAAATGCTAATTAGCATCTTACTGGTATTTGTGTGTTTTAAATTAGCTTTAAAATATAGTTTGACTTTATGGTAAAATAGGCTCAAAAGTGATTTTTCTATAACAGATAAAAAATACATAATTTCATTTGGGTGAAGGTTCATTGCAGTGAAAGAGGATACTTATCGGTCCCACCATGCCACAGACTAAGGATAACTGCAGAGGGACTTGATGTGATGGTCCAAAGTTGTGTCACTGACTCACTCACGAAATGGAAGCATCAGAAATCATCCCTCAGACCATAGTGACACCGACAAGGAAAGGGATAAGGACAATGATGAGGAGGAACCTCGTCGCTCTGGTTGTCTAAGGAATCTTACAGAAAAGATGCTTGCATTTCAGCGAGAGGAGGCTCACAAAAAGGAGAAAAGGTTGATTCATGTTTATGAACAATGGAAGACCCAGGCACGTAAGGCTAGAGAGCAGTTAAAGCTAAACATTTCTGAGAGCCAAATCACGGCTCTCAGAAATGGTGAGAGCCAACCACCTCTACTGGTGGTTGGCTCTCACCATTTCACTGCGGTATTGTATCACTTCCTGTTCTGGAGCACAGCGGTGTTTTGCTGTATCTGTTAGCTGTTTAATCTGCGCAGTTAGCTTGATCTAGTTAACTAGATAACGATTTGTTTCACAGTGTAATCTTCACGTGCCTTAACTAAAGCACTCCCTCTGCTGAATCACCTCTAAATTATTTACACATTATTCACTTTGTGTGTTTTTAGGAATCTGCTAGCTTAGCGCAGCTACTAGCTCTTACCCGGTTTAGCATGGCGGCTTCTCCTGTCTCTTCCGCACTTTTCTGCTCTGGGTGTGAAATGTTTAGTTATTCCTCGGCCTCCTTTAGCAGTAATGGTACTTGTAACAAGTGTAGCTTATTCGTAGCTTTGGAGGCCAAGCTGGGCGAACTGGAGACTCGGCTCCGCACCGTGGAAAATTCTACAGCTAGCCACTCCCCTGTAGTCGGTGCGGACCAAGGTAGCTTAGCCGCCGTTAGTTTCCCTCTGGCAGACCCCGAGGAGCCGGGAAAGCAGGCTGACTGGGTGACTGTGAGGAGGAAGCATAGTCCTAAACAGAAGCCCCGTGTACACCACCAACCCGTTCACATTTCTAACCGTTTTTCCCCACTCGACGACACACCCGCCGATGATCAGACTCTGGTTATTGGTGACTCTGTTTTGAGAAATGTGAAGTTAGCGACACCAGCAACCATAGCCAATTGTCTTCCGGGGGCCAGAGCAGGCGACATTGAAGGAAATTTGAAACTGCTGGCTAAGGCTAAGCGTAAATTTGGTAAGATTGTAATTCACGTCGGCAGTAATGACACCCGGTTACGCCAATCGGAGGTCACTAAAGTTAACATTGAATCGGTGTGTAACTTTGCAAAAACAATGTCGGACTCTGTAGTTTTCTCTGGGCCCCTCCCCAATCGGAGTGACATGTTTAGCCGCATGTTCTCCTTGAATTGCTGACTGTCTGAGTGGTGTCCAAAAATGAGGTGGGCTTCATAGATAATTGGCAAAGCTTCTGGGGAAAACCTGGTCTTATTAGTAGAGACAGCATCCATCCCACTTTGGATGGAGCAGCTCTCATTTCTAGAAATCTGGCCAGTTTTCTTAAATCCTCCAAACCGTGACTATCCAGGGTTGGGACCAGGAAGCAGAGTTGTAGTCTTACACACCTCTCTGCAGCTTCTCTCCCCCTGCCATCCCCTCATTACCCCATCCCCGTAGAGACGGTGCCTGCTCCCAGACCACCAATAACCAGCAAAAATCTATTTAAGCATAAAAATTCAAAAAGAAAAAATAATATAGCACCTTCAACTGCACCACAGACTAAAACAGTTAAATGTGGTCTATTAAACATTAGGTCTCTCTCTTCTAAGTCCCTGTTAGTAAATGATATAATAATTGATCAACATATTGATTTATTCTGCCTTACAGAAACCTGGTTACAGCAGGATGAATATGTTAGTTTAAATGAGTCAACACCCCCGAGTCACACTAACTGCCAGAACGCTCGTAGCACGGGCCGAGGCGGAGGATTAGCAGCAATCTTCCATTCCAGCTTATTAATTAATCAAAAACCCAGACAGAGCTTTAATTCATTTGAAAGCTTGTCTCTTAGTCTTGCGCATCCAAATTGGAAGTCCTAAAAACCAGTTTTGTTATTATCTATCATCCACCTGGTCGTTACTGTGAGTTTCTCTGTGAATTTTCAGACCTTTTGTCTGACTTAGTGCTTAGCTCAGGTAAGATAATTATAGTGGGAGATTTTAACATCCACACAGATGCTGAGAATGACAGCCTCAACACTGCATTTAATCTATTGTCAGACTCGATTGGCTTTGCTCAAAATGTAAATGAGTCCACCCACCACTTTAATCATATCTTAGATCTTGTTCTGACTTATGGTATGGAAATTGAAGACTTAACAGTATTCCCTGAAAACTCCCTTCTGTCTGATCATTTCTTAATAACATTTACATTTACTCTGATGGAATACCCAGCAGTGGGGAATAAGTTTCATTACACTAGAAGTCTATCAGAAAGCACTGTAACTAGGTTTAAGGATATGATTCCTTCTTTATGTTCTCTAATGCCATATACCAACACAGTGCAGAGTAGCTACCTAAACTCTGTAAGTGAGATAGAGTATCTCGTCAATAGTTTTACATCCTCATTGAAGACAATTTTGGATGCTGTAGCTCCTCTGAAAAAGAGAGCCTTAAATCAGAAGTGCCTGACTCAGCACTGTAGCCAGGCTGACAAAGAGTCAGAGCTCTATTGAGCCGAGTATTCCTTTAACTTTAACTAGTAATGACTTCATGACTTTCTTTGCTAATAAAATTTTAACTATTAGAGAAAAAATTACTCATAACCATCCCAAAGACGTATCGTTATCTTTGGCTGCTTTCAGTGATGCCGGTATTTGGTTAGACTCTTTCTCTCAATCAATCAATCAACTTTTTTCTTATATAGCGCCAAATCACAACAAACAGTTGCCCCAAGGCGCTCCATATTGTAAGGCAAGGCCATACAATAATTATGAAAAACCCCAACGGTCAAAACAACCCCCTATGAGCAAGCACTTGGCCACAGTCTTCTGTCTGAGTTATTTTCATTAGTTACTTCATCCAAACCATCAACATGTCTATTAGACCCCATTCCTACCAGGCTGCTCAAGGAAGCCCTACCATTATTTAATGCTTCGATCTTAAATATGATCAATCTATCTTTATTAGTTGGCTATGTACCACAGGCTTTTAAGGTGGCAGTAATTAAACCATTACTTAAAAAGCCATCACTTGACCCAGCTATCTTAGCTAATTATAGGCCAATCTCCAACCTTCCTTTTCTCTCAAAAATTCTTGAAAGGGTAGTTGTAAAACAGCTAACTGATCATCTGCAGAGGAATGGTCTATTTGAAGAGTTTCAGTCAGGTTTTAGAATTCATCATAGTACAGAAACAGCATTAGTGAAGGTTACAAATGATCTTCTTATGGCCTCAGACAGTGGACTCATCTCTGTGCTTGTTCTGTTAGACCTCAGTGCTGCTTTTGATACTGCTGACCATAAAATTTATTACACAGATTAGAGCATGCCATAGGTATTAAAGGCACTGCGCTGCAGTGGTTTGAATCATATTTATCTAATAGATTACAATTTGTTCATGTAAATGGGGAATCTTCTTCACAGACTAAGGTTAATTATGGAGTTCCACAAGGTTCTGTGCTAGGACCAATTTTATTCACTTTATACATGCTTCCCTTAGGCAGTATTATTAGATGGCATTGCTTAAATTTTCATTGTTACGCAGATCAATCAATCAATCAATCAATTTTTTTATATAGCGCCAAATCACAACAAACAGTTGCCCTAAGGCGCAGATGATACCCAGCTTTATCTATCCATGAAGCCAGAGGGCACACACCAATTAGCTAAACTGCAGGATTGTCTTACAGACATAAAGACATGGATGACCTCTAATTTCCTGCTTTTAAACTCAGATAAAACTGAAGTTATTGTACTTGGCCCCACAAATCTTAGAAACATGGTGTCTAACCAGATCCTTACTCTGGATGGCATTACCCTGACCTCTAGTAATACTGTGAGAAATCTTGGAGTCATTTTTGATCAGGATATGTCATTCAATGCGCATATTAAACAAATATGTAGGACTGCTTTTTTGCATTTACGCAATATCTCTAAAATTAGAAAGGTCTTGTCTCAGAGTGATGCTGAAAAACTAATTCATGCATTTATTTCCTCTAGGCTGGACTATTGTAATTCATTATTATCAGGTTGTCCTAAAAGTTCCCTGAAAAGCCTTCAGTTAATTCAAAATGCTGCAGCTAGAGTACTGACGGGGACTAGAAGGAGAGAGCATATCTCACCCATATTGGCCTCTCTTCATTGGCTTCCTGTTAATTCTAGAATAGAATTTAAAATTCTTCTTCTTACTTATAAGGTTGTGAATAATCAGGTCTCATCTTATCTTAGGGACCTCATAGTACCATATCACCCCAATAGAGCACTTCGCTCTCAGACTGCAGGCTTACTTGTAGTTCCTAGGGTTTTTAAGAGTAGAGTGGGAGGCAGAGCCTTCAGCTTTCAGGCTCCTCTCCTGTGGAACCAGCTCCCAATTCGGATCAGGGAGACAGACACCCTCTCTACTTTTAAGATTAGGCTTAAAACTTTCCTTTTTGCTAAAGCTTATAGTTAGGGCTGGATCAGGTGACCCTGAACCATCCGTTAGTTATGCTGCTATAGACTTAGACTGCTGGGGGGTTCCCATGATGCACTGAGTATTTCTTTCTCTTTTTGCTCTGTATGCACCACTCTGCATTTAATCATTAGTGATTGATCTCTGCTCCCCTCCACAGCATGTCTTTTTCCTGGTTCTCTCCCTCAGCCCCAACCAGTCCCAGCAGAAGACTGCCCCTCCCTGAGCCTGGTTCTGCTGGAGGTTTCTTCCTGTTAAAAGGGAGTTTTTCCTTCCCACTGTTGCCAAGTGCTTGCTCACAGGGGGTCGTTTTGACCGTTGGGGTTTTTATGTAATTATTGTATGGCCTTGCCTTACAATATAAAGGGCCTTGGGGCAACTGTTTGTTGTGATTTGGCGCTGTATAAATAAAATTGATTGATTGAATTGATTGACTAGCATAGCAAATGCAGATGATGCTATTCAGGTTGCAGAAGAAGCACAGAAGCTCTGTGCTATGGGTGGACTGAAATTGCACAAGTTTATGTGTAATGACAGATTTGTGCTGGAGAGTATACCTCCATCTGAGTGTGCTGCTGAAGTGAAGGCTCCAGACTTGGCCTTCAGTAATGTGACTTTAGAGAGAGCCTTGGGAGTCCACTGGCACATTGAATCAGATACATTTAGATTTCGTGTGTGTCTAATAGACCAGCCAGCAACACGACGTGGTATACTGTCCACGGTTGCCTCCCTTTACGACCCCCTAGGATTTGTCACCCCTTTCCTGCTCACTGGAAAAAGGGTGCTTCAAGAAATGTGTAGGCATGGCAGGGGCTGGGATGATCCCCTTTCCAGTGAACTGCAACCAGTGTGGGAACGTTGGAAGAAGGACCTTGCAAACCTAGAGAAAATCGCCATACCTCGCTGCTATGTGCCTACTGGCTTTGGACAAGCTGTGAGAAAGGAGCTACACCATTTCTCCGATGCAAGCACATGTGGTTATGGTCAGTGTTCATATTTGATACAGGTGAATGAAGATGGAAGCGTCCATTGTGCTCTGGTTATGGGAAAGTCCAGAGTAGCTCCAATAAGGTCACAACTATCCCCAGGCTAGAGTTGACAGCTGTGTCAGTCGCAGCAAGCAACACCCTGAAGGAGGAGCTTGGATTGGTGAATTTTGTTGAGTATTTCTGGACTGATTCCAAAGTAGTTTTGGGACATATTAACAATGATGCACGCCGTTTTCACACCTTTGTGTCAAACCAAATACAGAAAATACATCTCAACTCATCTCCTCAGCAATGGAGATATGTCTCAACCAACGATAACCCTGCAGACCTCGCCTCTAGAGGTTCAGGCGCAAGTGAGATTCTCACATCAAGCTGGCGCAAAGGACCTTGGTTCCTGTGGGAGAAAGAGATGCCTCCAGCTGCAGATGTTAGCACAGAAATACAGATTGGAGATCCTGAAGTCAAAAGGATTCAGACACTAAAAACACAGACATTGGAGAAATTGAGTCTCTCTGACCGCTTGTCAAAGTTTTCTTTATGGTCTAAAGTAACCCAAGCAGTCACTCTCCTCATTTGTCATGTCAGAGGTGATAAATTAACAGATCACAGCACTGTCCAGGAACGAGAAGATGCACACTGCATCATCATAAAGGACCTGCAGAGTCGAGCCTATCCAGAAGAGATACGGCTGGTCAGTGAGGTAACTCAGCTTCCTACTCGGAGTAAACTGTTTCAGATACACTCAACAAAATATAAACGCAACACTTTTGGTTTTGCTCCCATTTTGTATCAATCAATCAATCAATCAATTTTTTATATAGCGCCAAATCACAACAAACAGTTGCCCCAAGGCGCTTTATATTGTAAGGCAAGGCCATACAATAATTATGTAAAACCCCAATGGTCAAAACGACCCCCTTGTGAGGGTTAGGGTTAGGGTTAGGGTAGGGGAACTCATCCCTTCTCCAACGAGAGAAGGGAGAAGCACGGGCCATCCCCCCTGCCCGCCCGTAATCCCAATCTGTTGGAGGAGCACGTGTGCACTGGCGTCTCCTGCCATAACGCACCACGTGCCACCCATCCTCCATGTTTTGTTTTTTTTAAAAACAACTTTTTTAAGTGCTTTTTTTTTTAAGTACTTTTTTTTAAAAAGGAAAAAAATGTTAAACAACTAAGGAAGGGTGTGCAAAAGAAAAAAAGAAAAAGAGAAAGAAAGCTACGTTTCGAGCCTGTATGGCTCTTCTTCAGGCTAGCACACCAAAAAACTGCAAGCTGGCTGGCTAAAACTGTACAAGCTGTACAACTGCTCTGGTCGAGAGTCTGAAGCAAAATGAGCTCCCCGGTCTGTTTGCCTTTTTATAAACTCTCCAGAATAACTTTTTATCTTTTTTAGTTTAAATTTGTTCTTATTAATTTGTATCCTTCTTTTTCATGTTTTGCAACATTTAAAGTAAGTATTTTAAAGTTAATGTTATAATATAAAGTTTAATGTTGTTCTTTTTCAGGTTTTCCACATTTAGGTAAGTATTTTTAAAGGTAATGTTATAAAATAAATTTTAATCTTCTTTTTCAGGTTTTGCAACATTTTAAGGTAAGTATTTTCCAATTAATTTATATATGCATTTTGATACTATTTTCCTTATTTAAACTCTATGCATATTTCCCAATTTATATTTATACACTGTAAAAATGTTCTGTTAAAATAAATAATGAATTTTTATTCAGATTTAACCCCATGTATGCCCATCATTATTTTATCTGTAATTGTTCAGGATCCCCAATTTATAATTTGTAATATTTTTTTATTTACTTGTTTATTTCCTCGTTTGGCTTCTAAATAAATGGCAATTTGATCCCCTCTGTACCAGTGTCTGATTTTTTTTAATGTCCCCAATCACCCTTACATCCAAATACACCCACACAGGGATTAGGGTTAGGGGAAATTGCATTTGGAGCTCTCTGGTGCTGGGCCCCAGCAGCAGGCCCAGACCCACAAGTTAGTGTTAGGGGACAGGGTTGGGGGGGGTTGGTGTTAGGTTCTAGTTGGGGTTGGGTTAGGATTAGGGGAAAGGGTTGGGGCTAGGTGAGGTTAGGGGTAGGGGAAAGGGTTAAATTGGGATTAGGGTTAGTTTTAGGGTTGGGGAGGGGTTATGGTTAGTTTTAGGTTGGGGTTAAGGTTAAGGTTAGGGTTAGGGTTGAGGTTAGGGTCAGGGTCAGGGTTAAGGTTATGGTTAGGGTTAGGTTATGGGTAGGGTTAGGTTGTGGTTAGGGTTAGGGTTAGGGTTAGGGTTAGGTTGAGGTTAAGGTTAGGGTTAAGTTAGGGTTAGGGGAAATGGTTAAGTTAGGGTTAGGTTTGGTGTTAGGGGTTTAAGGGGTGGCAATTTAGGGTTTGGCTGAAGAAGGTTGGAGTCTGAGTCCCGCGACCGGGAATAAGCGCCAGAGCTCAGTGCGCAGGCCATCACTGCCCCAGTCCAGGAACATTCTATCTCTCATTCAGGCCCCTCGGCCAGATTGTGTTTAATTTAGTGATCCATTCTCTTTCTGTCCTTTTTCTGGTTGTCGTGTTCCATCTGGGATTACACTGCAGTATTGTGGCTTGGACTGCCTGCCATCCATGTCTCAGGAAATGATCCACCAGCGGAGTATTTGTTGCCTTGTGTTTCAAAATATTATGTCTGTGTTGCGTGAATCTTGTCAATAAATTGTTTTTAGTTTCTCCCACATATTGAATGCCACATTTGGTGCATGTAATCAGATATACGCAGTTGTGGCAATGTGGGCTTCCCCCTGTCATCGTTTTGTAAACATTATTGTTGGATCTGTTTTGCACCCAGGTCCGTTGTTTAAAAAATTGCCCGTGTCCTCTCTTGGGTGGTAGTTGCATTGGGGGGATTTTGGCTTTAACCAGGTGGTCCTGTACGTTTCTGTTCTTTCTGAATGCTGCTATAATTCTGTGTTGTGGTAGGATTTCTGTGCCTGTAGTGGCCATTTGGAAATTATTTTTTAATATTCTGACCAACTGGACTGCCGATGGAGAGTACGTTGTTATGAGGGGTAACTTTTCGGACACGTCTATGGGTTTAGTTTGCAGAAATGTTTTGTATGATTTTCTGAGGAACGATCTGGAATAGCCTCTCGTATATAGGACTGAGAATAGTGTTTTGGTAGCTTGTTTAAAGTCATCCCTGTGTGTGCATATTCTATGAAAGCGTAATAGCTGTGATTTGATCAACCCTGCAAAGGTGTGCTTGGGATGATGACTTTTTTTGTAAAGCAGTGAATGTGTGTCTGTCTCCTTAAAAAACACTTTGATGTCCAGGTTATTGTTTTCCAAAAAGTTCTTCCCCTTATATGTAGTTGTGTCCAGAAAATTTACCGAGGTCAAGTCCGTGGTGGATTTAAGAGTAATGGATTTATTGTGATTATTCAGACAGGACAAGAACTGGTTGAATTCCTCTTTGGAGTAAGTCCAGACTCCCCAAATGTCATCTAAGTATCTGTAGTAATGAAGTGGTTTTTTTGGACAAGTAGCCAAGGCAGAGGTCTCCCATTCGGCCATAAAGATATTTGCGTAGGCCGGTGCAAATTTTTTACCCATGGCTGTGCCCTTGATTTGAAGGAAGAAATCGCCATTGAATTCGAAATCGTTCCTGGTCAAATTTATTTCTAGTAGTTGTAGGAGTTCTTTGTCCGGTCTGTTTTTGTTTGGGTATTTTTGAAATATTTTTTGAATGGCCTGTATGCCTTCTTTGATGTTGATATTTGTGTATAGGCTGTCAATATCCATGGTGAATAGGATGGCATTTGTGGGTATGCTGAGTTTTTTTACCTTTTCCACAAAGTCATATGTGTCCTTAATGTAACTTGAATGTAAGATTGACAGCGGATTCAAATAAAAGTCTATGAAGGCTGCTGTGTGGTAAGTCTCACTGCTGCAATCTGAGACAATCGGTCTCCCTGGTGGAATTTCATGGGGTTTGCTCCACTTGTCTGGGTCCTTGTGTATTTTTGGTAGCATGTAAAATAGTCTGGCTCTGGGTTCAGAGTTTCCCAGCAGAAATGCTTTTTGTTTGGCATTTATAAATTTTTTTCTGTGTAGGTTGTGGATGATTTCGTCCACCAGGGGGATTGTATCTTGGTAGATGGGTTTTGTTAATTTTTGATAATATGTGGCATCCTGTAGTTGCCTGTACCCTTCCCACAGATATTGTTCTCTGTCCATAATCACCACTGCACTCCCCTTGTCGGCAGGTTTAATAATGATGTTTTTGTTATTTTTTAGTTCAATCAGGGCTGCTGTCTCCTCCCTACTCAGGTTTGGTTTTAGTCGGCAAACCCTGAAGTCCCTGTCAAAATATGTAGTGTCTTTGTTGATCAGGTGCAGGATCCCCCGTGGCAGTGTACCATCAGGGGGAGTCCAGGTTGATTTGGGGGTGAATGGTGGTTGTGTAGCATTGTCTCTGTGCTGAAAATAGGTTGCCAATTTAAGTTTTCTGTGGTAGGATTGCAAGTCTGCTCTGCCCTGTTCTATGATGTGTTTGTTGCCTCCCTTGGTTGGTATAAATGTTAACCCTTTGTTGAGTAGAGCAAACTGTGGAGACGTAAGGTTAAATTTTTTTGCCAAATTGATAACATTCTTAGACCCCTCCTGTCTAATTCGGCTTATGGGGATTCTTAGTTTACCATCTCAGACCAGTGTTCCAGCATGTGTCGGGCTGTGGTTTGTGTCCAGTGGATGTTGTCTTCTGTTGTTTGGAATTTTGTGGCTGGTAGTTCTGGTATGTCTGTGTAATTTTGTGTGATGTAAGTATTGAGTTGTTGTAAGTTGTGTTGTTCTTTAATGGGAATGGCCCTGGAATAATTGATTTGTGGTATCCAGATTGTGGCTTGTGGGAATTTGAGTTTGGCTGCTCTTATCATCCCCTGTAGTTGTTTGATTGCTGTTTGTTTTATGTTCTGTGACCTGTTGTTTAAGCCAAAGGATAAGATTACAGTCTCCACTGTTACAGAGTTGTAAATGTTTGCCTTGTTTAAGATGACTTCTGCATGTCTGAATGTGGCCCCTGGGTAGCTGTCCACCTGTAGGTCTGGTATTTCATAAGGCGGAAGCCTTGCTACATTGGAGTCCCCTATCACTAGCCACTTCTTGCTCACACTGAGTTCCCAATCCTGCATTTTGTTTTCTGTGTTGGGGTGTCTTGTGGGCCTGTGGATGGGTATGGGTGGTGGCAGTGGTGTGAGGCTGGGTGACCGTTGGTCTGGTTGGCTCTGATTGGCCGTTCTGAGTCTGCTGGTTGTGCTTGGTGTCATATTAGTGTGTGTTTGTGATGTGTTTGTTCTGGGTAATGCTATCTCATCAAATTCTCCCTCCAGCAGTGCCTCTAAGTCCTCTGCTGTGCAGTCCATGATGTTAGGAATTTCTTGGGCCACACATGGGTTATGGGAAGGAGTGGGAGTCGTGGTGGGTGCCGCCTGTTGGGCCTGTGTGCATGAAGCCTGTCTTATCATTCGCTGTGGTTTTGGTGTTGTCTGTGCAGGGGAGCTGTTTGATGTGGGTGCTGTGTTCACGCTGATAGGGGCTGGTGTCCTTATGGTGTGCGGCCCTCGTGACTCCTGTGTGTGTGGTTGTGTGTGTACCTGTGCAATCACCTCTGTAATTGATGGACGTGTTGCAGTATCAGGCTGGCCTGTGTTTGGTGGTGCAGTCTCCCTACCAGTCGGCTCAATCAGAAGTGTGGCCTGCTCTGTGAGTCTGCCTATCAGTAGAGCTTCAACCTGCTCAAGTGTTTCATCTTTTAAGCGGCGGCCTAGATTCCTTTTAGCCCAGATGGAGGCCACTTTAAAGGGTTCGTACCATGCAGAGGTGGACATCTTTGTTAGTTTCTCAATTTCTTCCTCCATGAGGTTTTTGTAGTGATCTTGTAGTATCAGTGTTGTTGTGTATGCCCAGTTTTTAGCATTGCCTTCCAGTAATGTTAGGGTTTGTTCTGTGGGAGCTGCTGGTTTTATTATTGATGCCAGGTTGTTAGTTAGCCTAGCTATGGTTGGTGGAAGAGTATCTCCTGACACATTTTTCAGGTGGTGCACGGTTCGAATAACTGTGTGAATTGCGCGAACCTTCACCCCAAAGTCTGGGTCCTGTGTAATGTGTCCCTGTGTGTGCCTGTTGTTGTTTGTAACATTATTGTCATTGGTGGATACATGTGTGCTTTTTGTGTTGGTGTGGTGCTGTGTCGTGTTGATTTTGTGCCTTTGGTTGTTTTTGTGTGGAAGTGTATGCTCCTTATTGGACCTACCTTGGAAGAGTGTTGGCTTGTAGCCCTGTTCTCTTACCTGGTCTGTCCTTGCAGCGTTGCTTCTTGGTCCATGTGTCCTGGTCACCGAAGCATAACTGCGTCTTCGAGGGTAGGAGAAGTCCCGGCGGTGCTGGGGTGCGTTGTCCCTCCAAGACGTGTGGCTAACATTAATTTGTCGGCCCCGTCTGTAGGTAACTGTAGACCAGTTGTCTTCCTGTGCCCGCCTGTACATTGTGGAGCTGTGTTGATTTGAGCCCCTTTTGGTGGAAAAAGTTTAGAAAAAGGAACGCGTGGGTGGAATAAGCTTTAAAAAAGTTGCAACGTTTCGGTTCTAAAAATGAACCTTCTTCAGGCTAGCTTATTCCAAAAAGTGGTGAAAAAAGGTTTTTGGTTGGAGTGGAAAAAAAAGACCACAAAAGATCGATGCTGCTTCTTCAGGAGTTCTGTGTTGGCTGGTGCTCTGCAAGCAATGCCAAATTTTAATCTTCTTTTTCAGGTTTTGCAACATTTTAAGGTAAGTATTTTCCAATTAATTTATATATGCATTTTGATACTATTTTCCTTATTTAAACTCTATGCATATTTCCCAATTTATATTTATACACTGTAAAAATGTTCTGTTAAAATAAATAATGAATTTTTATTCAGATTTAACCCCATGTATGCCCATCATTATTTTATCTGTAATTGTTCAGGATCCCCAATTTATAATTTGTAATATTTTTTTATTTACTTGTTTATTTCCTCGTTTGGCTTCTAAATAAATGGCAATTTGATCCCCTCTGTACCAGTGTCTGATTTTTTTTAATGTCCCCAATCACCCTTACATCCAAATACACCCACACAGGGATTAGGGTTAGGGTTAGGGTTAGGATTAAAGTTAGCGCTCCGTCCCCGACATGGAAACGGAGGTGCACGGGCACTCCCTCGCTCAAAAAACCCCCCATGGTCATAGTCCATTTGCAGCCTGGGTCGGCGTCTGTTCCTAACTAATGTCCAGCCAGACATTTCGGTGTCGGCGTGTAGTGCCGTGTCGGAAGTGTTAGCAAGCTAGTTAGCTTGCTAAAAAAAATTAATATCACCAAAAATTGAAACAAGTGCTCCGTCGTGACGTTTCGACCGTTAGAGGTCTTCTTCAGGCATAGGAGCACGGTGAAAAAGTCTTGAAAAAGACTGTTAGTTCGGTGTCCAAAGTAGCAGGTAGCGTTCTCTATGTAAACAAGTCGGCGTTCGGTGTAGAAATGAGCAGCGGAGGGCTGAGGGTCCTCTTATAGGGGGCGTGATGAAAGCTCAGCCTCTGCTTTGGAAAAGAAAAAGAAAGTTTTTACAAAAAGAATTTCAGGTGAGAAAAGAAAATAATTTAACTTAGAATGAAGCGGGGTCAAAAGGGTCAATAGGAACAGAAGGATGCCCCGTCTGTCAAAATAAAAGGTAAGTATGTATAAGAAAAAGGTAAGTATTATTTTATTATTTTTATTTATTTATTTATTTTTTTTATCTTTATTTGTATTTTTTGTTTGTTCATATATTGAACATGAATTTTAAGAACTATCATTTATGTACATATTTACAATTAAATGTTTAACTGTATGTTTGCTCAGAACAGTCTTGAACTATTACCAAAATCAGGTAAGTATTAAGTATTGTGTGTATGTGTGTATATTTTATACCTACACACATACACACATATGTGTGTCCCAGTATGACTATGCTTAAGATTAGGTCATGTTTATACATATAATTTAATTTATCTTACAATTTAGTTTAAATGGGGTTGGGGTTGGGAGTGAGGTTAGGGTTAGGGCCAGGGCCTAGGAGTACGGTTAAGGTTAGGAGTGAGGTTAGGGTTAGGGCCAGGGCTTAGGAATAGGGTTAAGGTTAAGAGTGAGGTTGGGGTTAGGGCCAGGGAGAGCTTAGGGTTAGGAGTGAGGTTAAGGTTAGGGTTGGGAGTGAGGTTATGGTTAGGGCCAGGGCTTAGGAGTAGGGTTAAGGTTAGGAGTGAGGTTAGGGTTAGGGTTAGGGGAAATTGCATTTGGAGCTCTCTGGTGCTGGGCCCCAGCAGCAGGCCCAGACCCACAAGTTAGTGTTAGGGGACAGGGTTGGGGGGGGGGGGTTAGGGTTAGGGTTAGGGTTAGGGTTAGGGGTTGGTGTTAGGTTCTAGTTGGGGTTGGGTTAGGATTAGGGGAAAGGGTTGGGGCTAGGTGAGGTTAGGGGTAGGGGAAGGGGTTAAGTTGGGATTAGGGTTAGTTTTAGGGTTGGGGAGGGGTTATGGTTAGTTTTAGGTTGGGGTTAAGGTTAAGGTTAGGGTTAGGGTTAGGGTTGAGGTTAGGGTCAGGGTTAGGGTTAGGTTATGGTTAGGTTTAGGTTGTGGTTAGGGTTAGTTTAGGGTTAGCGGAAAGGGTTAAGGTTAGGGTTAGGGTTGAGGTTAGGGTCAGGGTTAAGGTTATGGTTAGGTTATGGGTAGGGTTAGGTTGTGGTTAGGGTTAGGTTGAGGTTAAGGTTAGGGTTAATTTATGGTTAGGGTTAGGGTTAGGGGAAATGGTTAAGGTTAGGGTTAGGTTTGGTGTTAGGGGTTTAAGGGGTGGCAATTTAGGGTTTTGTTGAAGAAGGTTGGAGTCTGAGTCCCGCGACCGGGAATCAGCGCCAGAGCTCAGTGCGCAGGCCATCACTGCCCCAGTCCAGGAACAGTCTATCTCTCATTCAGGCCCCTCGGCCAGATTGTGTTTAATTTAGTGATCCATTCTCTTTCTGTCCTTTTTCTGGTTGCCGTGTTCCATCTGGGATTACACTGCAGTATTGTGGCTTGGACTGCCTGCCATCCATGTCTCAGGAAATGATCCACCAGCGGAGTATTTGTTGCCTTGTGTTTCAAAATATTATGTCTGTGTTGAGTGAATCTTGTCAATAAATTGTTTTTATTTTCTCCCACATATTGAATGCCACATTTGGTGCATGTAATCAGATATAGCAGTTGTGGCAATGTGGGCTTCCCCCTGTCATCGTTTTGTAAACATTATTGTTGGATCTGTTTGTACCCAGGTCCGTTGTTTAAAACATTGCCCGTGTCCTCTCTTGGGTGGTAGTTGCATTGGGGGGATTTTGGCTTTAACCAGGTGGTCCTGTAGGTTTCTGTTCTTTCTGAATGCTGCTATAATTCTGTGTTGTGGTAGGATTTCTGTGCCTGTAGTGGCCATTTGTAAATTATTTTTTAATATTCTGACCAACTGGACTGCCGATGGAGAGTACGTTGTTATGAGGGGTAACTTTTCGGACACGTCTATGGGTTTAGTTTGCAGAAATGTTTTGTATGATTTTCTGAGGAACGATCTGGAATAGCCTCTCGTATATAGGACTGAGAATAGTGTTTTGGTAGCTTGTTTAAAGTCATCCCTGTGTGTGCATATTCTATGAAAGCGTAATAGCTGTGATTTGATCAATCCTGCAAAGGTGTGCTTGGGATGATGACTTTTTTTGTAAAGCAGTGAATATGTGTCTGTCTCCTTAAAAAACACTCTGATGTCCAGGTTATTGTTTTCCAAAAAGTTCTTCCCCTTATATGTAGTTGTGTCCAGAAAATTTACCGAGGTCAAGTCCGTGGTGGATTTAAGAGTAATGGATTTATTGTGATTATTCAGACAGGACAAGAACTGGTTGAATTCCTCTTTGGAGTAAGTCCAGACTCCCCAAATGTCATCTAAGTATCTGTAGTAATGATGTGTTTTTTTTGGACAATCAATCAATCAATCAATCAACTTTTTTCTTATATAGCGCCAAATCACAACAAACAGTTGCCCCAAGGCGCTCTATACTGCAAGGCAAGGCCATACAATAATTATGAAAAACCCCAACGGTCAAAACGACCCCCTATGAGCAAGCACTTGGCTACAGTGGGAAGGAAAAACTCCCTTTTAACAGGAAGAAACCTCCAGCAGAACCAGGCTCAGGGAGGGGCAGTCTTCTGCTGAGACTGGTTGGGGCTGAGGGAAAGAACCAGGAAAAAGACATGCTGTGAAGGGGGGCAGAGATCGATCACTAATGATTAAATGCAGAGTGATGCATACGGAGCAAAAAGAGAAAGAAACAGTGCATCATGGGAACCCCCCCACAGTCTACGTCTATAGCAGCATAACCAAGGGATGGTCCAGGGTCACCTGATCCAGCCATAACTATAAGCCTTAGCGAAAAGGAAAGTTTTAAGCCTAATCTTAAAAGTAGAGAGGGTATCTGTCTCCCTGATCTGAATTGGGAGCTGGTTCCACAGGAGAGGAGCCTGAAAGCTGAAGGCTCTGCCTCCCATTCTACTCTTACAAACCCTAGGAACTACAAGTAAGCCTGCAGTCTGAGAGCGAAGCGCTCTAATGGGGTAATATGGTACTACGAGGTCCCTAAGATAAGATGGGACCTGATTATTCAAAACCTTATAAGTAAGAAGAAGAATTTTAAATTCTATTCTAGAATTAACAGGAAGCCAATGAAGAGAGGCCAACACGGGTGAGATATGCTCTCTCCTGCTAGTCCCCGTCAGTACTCTAGCTGCAGCATTCTGAACCAACTGAAGGCTTTTTAGGGAACTTTTAGGACAACCTGATAATAATGAATTACAATAGTCCAGCCTAGAGGAAATAAATGCATGAATTAATTTTTCAGCATCACTCTGAGACAAGACCTTTCTGATTTTAGAGATATTGCATAAATGCAAAAAGGCAGTCCTACATATTTGTTTAATATGCGCTTTGAATGACATATCCTGATCAAAAATGACTCCAAGATTTCTCACAGTATTACTAGAGATCAGGGAAATGCCATCCAGAGTAACGATCTGGTTAGACACCATGCTTCTAAGATTTGGGGGGCCAAGTACAATAACTTCAGTTTTATCTGAGTTTAAAAGCAGGAAATTAGAGGTCATCCATGTCTTTATGTCTGTAAGACAATCCTGCAGTTTAGCTAATTGGTGTGTATCCTCTGGCTTCATGGATAGATAAAGCTGAGTATCATCTGCGTAACAATGAAAATTTAAGCAATACCGTCTAATAATACTGCCTAAGGGAAGCATGTATAAAGTGAATAAAATTGGTCCTAGTACAGAACCTTGTGGAACTCCATAATTAACTTTAGTCTGTGAAGAAGATTCCCCATTTACATGAACAAACTGTAATCTATTAGACAAATATGATTCAAACCACCGCAGCGCAGTGCCTTTAATACCTATGACATGCTCTAATCTCTGTAATAAAATTTTATGGTCAACAGTATCAAAAACAGCACTGAGGTCCAACAAAACAAGCACAGAGATAAGTCCACTGTCCGAAGCCATAAGAAGATCATTTGTAACCTTCACTAATGCTGTTTCTGTACTATGATGAATTCTAAAACCTGACTGAAACTCTTCAAATAGACCATTCCTCTGCAGGTGATCAGTTAGCTGTTTTACAACTACCCTCTCAAGAATCTTTGAGAGAAAAGGAAGGTTGGAGATTGGCCTATAATTAGCTAAGATAGCTGGGTCAAGTGATGGCTTTTTAAGTAATGGTTTAATTACTGCCACCTTAAAAGCCTGTGGTACATAGCCAACTAATAAAGATAGATTGATCATATTTAAGATTGAAGCATTGAATAATGGTAGGACTTCCTTGAGCAGCCTGGCAGGAATGGGGTCTAATAAACATGTTGATGGTTTGGATGAAGTAACTAATGAAAATAACTCAGACAGAACAATCGGAGAGAAAGAGTCTAACCAAATATCGGCATCACTGAAAGCAGCCAAAGATAACGATACATCTTTGGGATGGTTATGAGTAATTTTTTCTCTAATAGTCAAAATTTTGTTAGCAAAGAAAGTCATGAAGTCATTACTAGTTAAAGTTAATGGAATACTCAGCTCAATAGAGCTCTGACTCTTTGTCAGCCTGGCTACAGTGCTGAAAAGAAACCTGGGGTTGTTCTTATTTTCTTCAATTAGTGATGAGTAGAAAGATGTCCTAGCTTTACGGAGGGCTTTTTTATAGAGCAACAAACTCTTTTTCCAGGCTAAGTGAAGATCTTCTAAATTAGTGAGACGCCATTTCCTCTCCAACTTACGGGTTATCTGCTTTAAGCTACGAGTTTGTGAGTTATACCACGGAGTCAGACACTTCTGATTTAAAGCTCTCTTTTTCAGAGGAGCTACAGCATCCAAGGTTGTCTTCAATGAGGATGTAAAACTATTGACGAGATAATCTATCTCACTTACAGAGTTTAGGTAGCTACTCTGCTCTGTGTTGGTATATGACATTAGAGAACATAAAGAAGGAATCATATCCTTAAACCTAGTTACAGCGCTTTCTGAAAGACTTCTAGTGTAATGAAACTTATTCCCCACTGCAGGGTAGTCCATCAGGGTAAATGTAAATGTTATTAAAAAATGATCAGACAGAAGGGAGTAGAAGGGAGAAGTAGCCAAGGCAGAGGTCTCCCATTCGGCCATAAAGATATTTGCATAGGCCGGTGCAAATTTTTTACCCATGGCTGTGCCCTTGATTTGAAGGAAGAAATCGCCATTGAATTCGAAATCGTTCCTGGTCAAATTTATTTCTAGTAGTTGTAGGAGTTCTTTGTCCGGTCTGTTTTTGTTTGGGTATTTTTGAAATATTTTTTGAATGGCCTGTATGCCTTCTTTGATGTCGATATTTGTGTATAGGCTGTCAATATCCATGGTGAATAGGATGGCATCTGTGGGTATGCTGAGTTTTTTTTACCTTTTCCACAAAGTCATATGTGTCCTTAATGTAACTTGAATGTAAGATTGACAGCGGATTCAAATAAAAGTCTATGAAGGCTGCTGTGTGGTAAGTCTCACTGCTGCAATCTGAGACAATCGGTCTCCCTGGTGGAATTTCATGGGGTTTGCTCCACTTGTCTGGGTCCTTGTGTATTTTTGGTAGCATGTAAAATAGTCTGGCTCTGGGTTCAGAGTTTCCCAGCAGAAATGCTTTTTGTTTGGCATTTATAAATTTTTTTCTGTGTAGGTTGTGGATGATTTCGTCCACCAGGGGGATTGTATCTTGGTAGATGGGTTTTGTTAATTTTTGATAATATGTGGGTGGCATCCTGTAGTTGCCTGTACCCTTCCCACAGATATTGTTCTCTGTCCATAATCACCACTGCACTCCCCTTGTCGGCAGGTTTAATAATGATGTTTTTGTTATTTTTTAGTTCAGCCAGGGCTGCTGTCTCCTCCATACTCCGGTTTGGTTTTAGTCGGCAAACCCTGAAGTCCCTGTCAAAATATGTAGTGTCTTTGTTGATCAGGTGCAGGATCTCCCGTGGCAGTGTACCATCAGGGGGAGTCCAGGTTGATTTGGGGGTGAATGGTGGTTGTGTAGCATTGTCTCTGTGCTGAAAATAGGTTGCCAATTTAAGTTTTCTGTGGTAGGATTGCTCTGCCCTGTTCTATGATGTGTTTGTTGCCTCCCTTGGTTGGTATAAATGTTAACCCTTTGTTGAGTAGAGCAAACTGTGGAGACGTAAGGTTAAATTTTTTTGCCAAATTGATAACATTCTTAGACCCCTCCTGTCTAATTCGGCTTATGGGGATTCTTAGTTTACCATCTCAGACCAGTGTTCCAGCATGTGTCGGGCTGTGGTTTGTGTCCAGTGGATGTTGTCTTCTGTTGTTTGGAATTTTGTGGCTGGTAGTTCTGGTATGTCTGTGTAATTTTGTGTGATGTAAGTATTGAGTTGTTGTAAGTTGTGTTGTTCTTTAATGGGAATGGCCCTGGAATAATTGATTTGTGGTATCCAGATTGTGGCTTGTGGGAATTTGAGTTTGGCTGCTCTTATCATCCCCTGTAGTTGTTTGATTGCTGTTTGTTTTATGTTCTGTGACCTGTTGTTTAAGCCAAAGGATAAGATTACAGTCTCCACTGTTACAGAGTTGTAAATGTTTGCCTTGTTTAAGATGGCTTCTGCATGTCTGAATGTGGCCCCTGGGTAGCTGTCCACCTGTAGGTCTGGTATTTCATAAGGCGGAAGCCTTGCTACATTGGAGTCCCCTATCACTAGCCACTTCTTGCTCACACTGAGTTCCCAATCCTGCATTTTGTTTTCTGTGTTGGGGTGTCTTGTGGGCCTGTGGATGGGTATGGGTGGTGGCAGTGGTGTGAGGCTGGGTGACCGTTGGTCTGGTTGGTTCTGATTGGCCGTTCTGAGTCTGCTGGTTGTGCTTGGTGTCATATTAGTGTGTGTTTGTGATGTGTTTGTTCTGGGTAATGCTATCTCCTCAAATTCTCCCTCCAGCAGTGCCTCTAAGTCCTCTGCTGTGCAGTCCATGATGTTAGGAATTCCTTGGGCCACACATGGGTTATGGGAAGGAGTGGGAGTCGTGGTGGGTGCCACCTGTTGGGCCTGTGTGCATGAAGCCTGTCTTATCATTCGCTGTGGTTTTGGTGTTGTCTGTGCAGGGGAGCTGTTTGATGTGGGTGCTGTGCTCACGCTGATAGGGGCTGGTGTCCTTATGGTGTGCGGCCCTCGTGAGTCCTGTGTGTGTGGTTGTGTGTGTACCTGTGCAATCACCTCTGTAATTGATGGACGTGTTGCAGTATCAGGCTGGCCTGTGTTTGGTGGTGCAGTCTCCCTACCAGTCGGCTCAATCAGAAGTGTGGCCTGCTCTGTGAGTCTGCCTATCAGTAGAGCTTCAACCTGCTCAAGTGTTTCATCTTTTAAGCGGCGGCCTAGATTCCTTTTAGCCCAGATGGAGGCCACTTTAAAGGGTTCGTACCATGCAGAGGTGGACATCTTTGTTAGTTTCTCAATTTCTTCCTCCATGAGGTTTTTGTAGTGATCTTGTAGTATCAGTGTTGTTGTGTATGCCCAGTTTTTAGCATTGCCCTCCAGTAATGTTAGGGTTTGTTCTGTGGGAGCTGCTGGTTTTATTATTGATGCCAGGTTGTTAGTTAGCCTAGCTATGGTTGGTGGAAGAGTATCTCCTGACACATTTTTCAGGTGGTGCACGGTTCGAATAACTGTGTGAATTGCGCGAACCTTCACCCCAAAGTCTGGGTCCTGTGTAATGTGTCCCTGTGTGTGCCTGTTGTTGTTTGTGACATTATTGTCATTGGTGGATACATGTGTGCTTTTTGTGTTGGTGTGGTGCTGTGTCGTGTTGATTTTGTGCCTTTGGTTGTTTTTGTGTGGAAGTGTATGCTCCTTCTTGGACCTACCTTGGAAGAGTGTTGGCTTGTAGCCCTGTTCTCTTACCTGGTCTGTCCTTGCAGCGTTGCTTCTTGGTCCATGTGTCCTGGTCACCGAAGCATAACTGCGTCTTCGAGGGTAGGAGAAGTCCCGGCGGTGCTGGGGTGCGTTGTCCCTCCAAGACGTGTGGCTAACATTAATTTGTCGGCCCCGTCTGTAGGTAACTGTAGACCAGTTGTCTTCCTGTGCCCGCCTGTACATTGTGGAGCTGTGTTGATTTGAGCCCCTTTTGGTGGAAAAAGTTTAGAAAAAGGAACGCGTGGGTGGAATAAGCTTTAAAAAAGTTGCAACGTTTCGGTTCTAAAAATGAACCTTCTTCAGGCTAGCTTATTCCAAAAAGTGGTGAAAAAAGGTTTTTGGTTGGAGTGGAAAAAAAAGACCACAAAAGATCGATGCTGCTTCTTCAGGAGTTCTGTGTTGGCTGGTGCTCTGCAAGCAATGCATCAGCATGTGTGAGTTTGCTCTTTTATAATGGTAAGTGGGAGGGAGAGCCCAACCGGTTTCGGGGGTGTGTATCCTCCAGTCCATTCAAGAGCAATTAACTGCAGCTTTTGTTTTCCCCACCTTTGTCCAGGGGGGTGAAACTTAGTTTCATGTTGTTTGGTTGCTTTTAACCCTTTATGTGTAGTGTGTGGTTGTTTGTGAGGAAAAAGTGTTTTTTTTAAGAAAGGGAAAGTGTTATTATTTTGTTTTGTCCTTTTTTAGGTAAGTACCTTAGAATTTTATTTCTATTTTTCTTTTATTAAAAAAATTACTTTTGATTTTTTTGGTGTTTTTTTTTTTTTTTTTGAAAAATAAATGTATCTTCCAAAGGCAGAGTGTGTGTTCTTGCTTTATGTTGTTATTGTATCAGTTTTGTTTTAATTTTATTTCTGTTTTTCTCTCTTTTTTTTAAATTACTTATGATTTTTTTGTGTTAAAATTAGTGTTTTCCAAAGGCAGAGTGTGTGTTCTTGCTTTATGTTGTTATTTTGTCAGTTTTGTTTTAATTTTATTTCTGTTTTTCTTTTCTTAAGCTACTTATGATTTTTTTTGTATTAAAAGGAGTATTTTCCAAAGGAAAGGTGAGTGTTCTTGTTTTATATTTTTAGAAGAGGTATTTTCCAAAGGAAAAGTGTGTGTTATTGCTTTATGTTGTTATTTTATCAGTTTTGTTTAGGGTTAGGGTTAGGGTTAAAGTTAGGGTTTCGGCCCCTCCACGGGGTCGAAGGTGCACGGGCTCTGCCGCGATCAGAAAGCTCCCCGTCGGGTCAGGGCTGGGGTTTGAAGTGGCGTTTATAACGCACCTGAATCCAGTCAGACATCATGTAATAGGACAATCAGGTTAAATCAGACCACAATTTGGTATGATAGAAATAAAATGTACAGGAAATGAAAAAATCAACAAAGGTGGGAGACGTACAATGAGGAGGGAAGAGGAAAAAAAATGAAAAAAAGCAAGGAAATTTCTGCAAAAAATAGAAAAAAATGGTACAAGCGTGCGTCAGCCGCGACGTTTCGATCTAATAAGATCTTCTTCAGGTGAGAAGCACGTGATTTTTAGTCTTAAAAAAGACTTTTTTGTGGTTGTATGGAGAGCAGCTGAGTTTGCAGTCCTTTCTCCTCCAGTTTGGATTTGAAAAAGGGTTAGGGTTAGGTTTAAAGTTAGGGTTTCGGCCCCTCCACGGGGTCGAAGGTGCACGGGCTCTGCCACGATCAGAAAGCTCCCCGTCGGGTCGGGGCTGGGGTTTGAAGTGGCGTTTATAACGCACCTGAATCCAGTCAGACATCATGTAATAGGACAATCAGGTTAAATCAGACCACAATTTGGTATGATAGAAATAAAATGTACAGGAAATGAAAAAATCAACAAAGGTGGGAGACGTACAATGAGGAGGGAAGAGGAAAAAAAATGAAAAAAAGCAAGGAAATTTCTGCAAAAAATAGAAAAAAATGGTACAAGCGTGCGTCAGCCGCGACGTTTCGATCTAATAAGATCTTCTTCAGGTGAGAAGCACGTGATTTTTAGTCTTAAAAAAGACTTTTTTGTGGTTGTATGGAGAGCAGCTGAGTTTGCAGTCCTTTCTCCTCCAGTTTGGATTTGAAAATGACAGCCTTGGGCTGTGAGTGGCTCTTATTGTGGGTGGGTGGAGTCAGCACTCTGGGCTTGTGTGAGAAAGTTTAAAGAGAAAAAAAAGGAAAACATTAAGAAAAGGGGCGGGGGGGGGGGGAAGTGGGGGAAAAATTGAAGAGAAAAGGTAAGTATTTTAAAGGGTTTTTATTAGAAAAAATGTGCAAAATGTGAGTAAAAATTGCACAAACAAAAATATTGTGTACATATTTTGTGTATATGTAATTTGGTGTGTGGGGGGAACCTGCAACCTAGTTAGAGGGACTCCTTTAGGGGTCAAGGTTAGGGTTAGGACAGGGGGTCAGGCTTGTGATCAGTGTAAAGGGGGGGCAGGTCAGAAAGGGGATGGGAAGGGTTGGGAGTTACGGTTAAGGTCAGGGGAGGGGGGATTAAGGTTATGGTTAGGGGTGGAGGTTAGGGTTAAGGTCAGGGGAGGGGGGATTAAGGTTAGGGTTAGGGGTTAAGGTTAGGGTTAGAGGTGGAGGTTAGGGTTAGGGTTAGGGGAGGGGGTTAGGGGTGTAGGTTTTAGGGTTAGGGGTGGAGGTTAGGGTTAGGGGTTGGGTTTAGGGAAGGAGGTTATGTTTAGGGTTAGGGGAGGCGGTTAGGGTTAGGGGAGGGGGGGTTTCAGACTTAGGGTCAATCTACAGAGGGGGTTCAGGTCAGAGGGGTGTGGGTCCAGGAAGGGAGGGATAAGATAAACGTTTAAGGAGGTAAAAGGTTTGGGGGTCAAGGGGGTCATATTATAAATTAAATGTGGGGGTGTGTAGGTTGCATATTCCCCCTTTTTTTTATTTTAATGTTGTGTTGTGTTTGCAGTGTGTGTTTGTTGTGGTGTGGTGACCTCTGACCTTCCTTTGAGGCTTAATGGGTATTTGGTAGATAATTGTTTTATCCATTTATCTTCTGTTTTACTCCTCTCGCTATTGTTACAGGTGGAGCAGGATTCCAGATCCGAGGGGGCTTCCAGTCAATGTGTCATGACGTTTTAAAAAAAAAAAAAAATAATAATAATAATAGCACGGGTGGGATCGTCCTGGGGTGTTGGGCCCCTCTTTTTTTGTGTTCAGGGGTCTTATAAATTTAATATCCTGGCCCAGTGTTGCAGGATGAAGTGTGCCGTATCAGGGGTCCAGTGTATGTTATCCTCTGTGGTGTGGAAATCCTCAAAATGAATGAGAGGAATGAAGGGACAGTGATCTTGTATGCAGTAATTTAATTCAAATAAATTGTCCTGTTGTTGTGGTGGAAGGTCTGGGGAAAAATTGATTAAAGGCACGAAAATCTGAGCCCGTGGAAATCGTCCCCTGGTCTCCCTCATTGCCTGGAGAAGTTGTCTTTCTACCGTGCCCCTGGGGTCACATTCACGGGAGTTGATGCCGAAAGATAACAGTACCTTCTTCACATCTGCCCTAATAGTTGCTCCTTTCATTATTTGGGCTGCATTTCAGAATGTGGCACCTGGAAATGAGTCTATTTGGACTCCTGAGAGGTTGTGTGTGTCAATCTGGCTCAGATTTGAATCTCCAATTATTACATTTGGTTCAGTTACTGTCAGTTGCCAATGTTTGAGTTTATGTGTTGTGTTTCTGTGTTTGTTTACTGCAAATTGGTCCTTCTTGTGTGCGGAATTTTCAACAAAACCATTCTTGGACAGGTAAGTATCCTTATCATCTGGTGGAGCCGGTTGTATCAGGTAAGTATGGTGAGGCTCATGTTCTGATGTAACATCATCAGAGGCATGGACCTCATTGAAGTGGGCCTGGGAGGGTCCTGGGGAAGGGGGAGGACCCTGGGTTGGTTCTTCCTCAGGGTTCCCATTGGAGTTCCTGGAAGTTGCCGGGACTCTAGGACGTACCACACGCTGTTCCCGAATCAATACCGGGGGCGCCAGCGGAGACGGTGTCAAATCTGGTGGAGCGGGTGGCTCCCCACACCTTGGAGGAGGGGAGGGGGCTGAAGGAAGAGAGGAAACCGGCATTTTCTCTTTTTGTTTTTGGGTTTGAGGTTGGGGTGGTTCCACAAATTGAACAGTTATGTTAGCAGAAGGTGGTGATGGGGTCAATGATGGGTGTGTAGCTGGTGGAATATCAGTTTTTTCCGGGTTTTGTGGTGGAGGTGTTGGTCTTAGCATGCAGTCAGTGATGAAGGCGCATGCTTGGTCTAAGGTCTTATTAGTAATACGTGGGTAATTACGGAGGGCCCAGCGTTGAGCTACCGTTAGCGCCTCCTTCCATTCTGGGTGAAATGTTGCCCTCAAGATGTCCAGAAGTGTCTGCAGTGTGTTGGTGTAGTGTTCTTCCACGGATTGTTTTGCAAATTGGCCCCATTGCTTTGCATTACCTGACAGTAAATAGAGAATATTATCTGAGGCTAAAGCAGGTCTAATAAACTGGGATAGTTCTTGGACTTTTTTCTCCAGCATTATGTTAGCGGAGCCATGCTCATCATCTAGGAAATTGTTTAAGTGATGCATGACCTTGATGGTTTTGAACATGGTTCTTGTTGTTTCAGAGAAGGCCTGCTCTGTGGGCCTGTGTGGTTCTGGTAGGGGTGTGCGGTGGTGAGTGCTAGGGTGTGGACCCGAACGGGAACGTGAATCTGCAAAATAGATTTCACGTTGACCTGAACCACGGACCACGTCCGCATAGGATCGTTGTCCAGGTTGTTTGGGTCGAGCTGTTCCAAATCGGGGCGGCGCTGGCAGGTAAGGTTTAAAGTTAGGGTTTCGGCCCCTCCACGGGGTCGAAGGTGCACGGGCTCTGCCGCGATCAGAAAGCTCCCCGTCGGGTCGGGGCTGGGGTTTGAAGTGGCGTTTATAACGCACCTGAATCCAGTCAGACATCATGTAATAGGACAATCAGGTTAAATCAGACCACAATTTGGTATGATAGAAATAAAATGTACAGGAAATGAAAAAATCAACAAAGGTGGGAGACGTACAATGAGGAGGGAAGAGAAAAAAATGAAATAAAGCAAGGAAATTTCTGCAAAAAATAGAAACAATGGTACAAGCGTGCTTCAGTCGCGACGTTTCGATCTAATAAGATCTTCAGGCAAGAAGCATGTGATTTTTAGTCTTAAAAAAGATTTTTTTGTGGTTGTATGGAGAGCAGCTGAGTTTGCAGTCCTTTCTCCTCCAGTTTGGATTTGAAAATGACAGCCTTGGGCTGTGAGTGGCTCTTATTGTGGGTGGGTGGAGTCAGCACTCTGGGCTTGTGTGAGAAAGTTTAAAGAGAAAAAAAAGGAAAACATTAAGAAAAGGGGCGGGGGGGGGGGAAGTGGGGGAAAAAAATTGAAGAGAAAAGGTAAGTATTTTAAAGGGTTTTTATTAGAAAAAATGTGCAAAATGTGAGTAAAAATTGCACAAACAAAAATATTGTGTACATATATTGTGTATATGTAATTTGGTGTGTGGGGGGAACCTGCAACCTAGTTAGAGGGACTCCTTTAGGGGTCAAGGTTAGGGTTAGGACAGGGGGTCAGGCTTGTGATCAGTGTAAAGGGGGGGCAGGTCAGAAAGGGGATGGGAAGGGTTGGGGGTTAAGGTTAAGGTCAGGGGAGGGGGGATTAAGGTTATGGTTAGGGGTGGAGGTTAGGGTTAAGGTCAGGGGAGGGTTAGGGTTAGGGTTAGGGTTTAGGGTTAGGGTTAGGATTAATGTTAGGAATTCCATCCCCAAGATGGGAATGGAAGATGCACGGGCACTCCCTCGACCAGAAAACCTCCAAAACTATGAATACAGTAGGTCCAAATTGGCATAATAAATCAAAAGACATGCCCCGTCGCGACGTTTCGATTTGACTTAATCTTCCTCAGGCATAAGGGCATGTAAAAGTCCATCAATAAGGACCAAAATTGTCCTAAACAACAGCAGCAAAATGGCAGTCACCAACTGAACAAGTCCAAACAAGCCCACACTTGGCATCAATATGAGCAGGAAAGGGGAGAAGCTCCTTTTATAGTGGGCTAAACTCCACCTCCGCCTAAATTACAAAACTGTGCATAGAAGTAAAAATAAAATAAAACACAATAACCTCTAAAACAAAAGGCCGAGGTTAGGGTTAGGGTTTAGGGTTAGGGTTAGGGCTAAAATAAAATAAAGAAACTTAGGTTGATGTGGGCCAAAAACAACATTAAGCTTCATGGTGTCCCACCCAGACAAAGCATAAGACAAAGCCAAAAATATTTTTTTTTTTTTTTATGTTAGGTTTTTTGCTTAATTGCATTTCTTAATGTTTTGACCTTTGACCCTCTTTATTTTATACTACCCCATCTGGGCATATACAGCACACTGTTGTTAAGGTTAAGATAAGGTTTTTTTTTATGTTAGGGTTAGGGTAGGGGAACTGATCCCTTCTCCAACGAGAGAAGGGAGAAGCACGGGCCATCCCCCTTGCCCGCCCGTAATCCCAATCTGTTGGAGGAGCACGTGTGCGCTGGCGTCTCCTGCCATAACGCACCACGTGCCACCCATCCTCCATGTTTTGTTTTTTTTAAAAACAACTTTTTTAAGTGCTTTTTTTTTTAAGTACTTTTTTTTAAAAAGGAAAAAAATGTTAAACAACTAAGGAAGGGTGTGCAAAAGAAAAAAAGAAAAAGAGAAAGAAAGCTACGTTTCGAGCCTGTATGGCTCTTCTTCAGGCTAGTACACCAAAAAACTGCAAGCTGGCTGGCTAAAACTGGCTATCCCAAGCTGTGCAACTGCTCTAATTAAGAGTGTAAAACAACTGCTCTGGTCGAGAGTCTGAAGCAAAATGAGCTCCCCGGTCTGTTTGCCTTTTTATAAACTCTCCAGAATAACTTTTTATCTTTTTTAGTTTAAATTTGTTCTTTTTAATTTGTATCCTTCTTTTTCATGTTTTGCAACATTTAAGATAAGTATTTTAAAGTTAATGTTATAATGTAAAGTTTAATGTTCTTCTTTTTTAGGTTTTCCACATTTAGGTAAGTATTTTTAAAGGTAATGTTATAAAATAAATTTTAATCTTCTTTTTCAGGTTTTGCAACATTTTAAGGTAAGTATTTTCCAATTAATTTATATATACATTTTGATACTATTTTCCTTATTTAAACTCTATGCATATTTCCCAATTTATATTTATACACTAAAAATGTTCTGTTAAAATAAATGATGAATTTTTATTCAGATTTAACCCCATGTATGCCCATCATTATTTTATCTGTAATTGTTCAGGATCCCCAATTTATAATTTGTAATATTTTTTTATTTACTTGTTTATTTCCTCGTTTGGCTTCTAAATAAATGGCAATTTGATCCCCTCTGTACCAGTGTCTGATTTTTTTAATGTCCCCAATCACCCTTACATCCAAATACACCCACACAGGGATTAGGGTTAGGGTTAGGGTTTGGGTTAGGGTTAGGTTTTAAGGCTAGGATTAGGGTTTAGGGTTTAGGGTTAGGGTTAGGGTTTAGGGTTATGGTTAGGGTTAGGGTTAGGTTTTAAGGCTAGGATTAGGGTTTAGGGTTATGGTTAGGATTAGGGTTTAGGGTTAGGGTTAGGGTTAGGGTTAGGGTTTGGGTTAGGGTTAGGTTTTAAGGCTAGGATTAGGGTTTAGGGTTTAGGGTTAGGGTTTAGGGTTATGGTTAGGGTTAGGGTTAGGTTTTAAGGCTAGGCTTAGGGTTTAGGGTTATGGTTAGGATTAGGGTTTAGGGTTAGGGTTAGGGTTAGAGCTAGGGTTAGGGTTAGATGATTAAGTTGGGGGGGAAAGGTTAGGATTAGTTTTAGAGAATGGGGCCAGTATTGAGGTTTGGGATTTAAAGGACAGATTAGGGTTGGGGTTAATAATGGGATTGGGTTTTGGGGATGGGGTTAATGTTAGAGGGGATAGGGGTGCACCATTCACACACTCCCACAGTCCCCCACACTCATCCTATTTTCTCCCACAGTTTAATCCCCAAGGCTCTCTTGTTCCAAGCAAATAAATCCAGAGTCTCTCCTTCATTTTGCGTTCCCAGTCGGTCCAGTTTATGTCCTTTTGTAGTCCAGCAATCCTCATGGCTTCCAGGCCATGGGTTAAGAAATGTCTAACTAAAAGTGTATCCACCTCTTTGTGGTTCCTAACATTGTACCGATGTTGGAACATCCTTGTGGATAAAGAATTACGGGTCTCTCCCACATATTTCACGCCACACCTGCCACAAAATAAAACATAAACACAATTTTTGGTGTGCGTGGTAAATCCTTGTTTTATTTTGAAAAATATTTTGTCTTTATCATTCTTAATAATTTTTAGCTTAACAAATTGAGGTTGTAATACAACAATTTTGCTTTTACTCTGAAGTGATGGCAACTTTGCCCTAACCAAAATGTTGGACAAATTTTGGTTCCTCCTGTAGGCCGAAATTACAGATGAATTAGGAATTAACTCTGTGTTGCCCAGTAATCTGGCAAAATTATCTTTTAATCTCCTATTTAGCGTAAGGCTGTTGGAGGAAAAGGTAGTTATTAGAGGGATATGGTTACCCCCAACAGCCTTTCTCTCTTCCTGAAAGCTCTTAAAGTTATCTCGCAAAAAGGATCTGCAATAACCCCTATGCCGTAGGGCTTTGAAGAGGACCCTGACAGCTTCCATAAAGTCCTCTTGTCTAGTGCAAATCCATTTGAACCTGAGCAATTGTGACTTCACGATCCCTCCAAAAGTGTGTCTAGGATGAAAACTATGTTTATGTAAAAGTGCATGTGTAGCTGTGGTTTTAAAATAAACTTTTATATCTAATTTATTGGTTATTATGAATTCTGGTCCTTTATACACTGTTGTGTCTAAAAAATTGATTGACTGTAGATTGAGTTCCTTCTTCAATTTAATTGAGGGATCGTGTCCATTGAGTATGTCAAAAAATTGCTCAAATTCCACCAAGGATCCCACCCAAATGCCCCAAATATCGTCCAAAAAACGGACATAACAAAATGGTTTTTGTGGGCATTTTTGGAGCACCTCCTCCTCCCAATTTGCCATATAAATATTGGCATACGCTGGGGCAAACTTCTTCCCCATTGCTGTGCCCTTGACCTGTAAATAAAAGTCGCCATTAAAAACAAAATCATTTCTAGTTAAATTAATATTAAGGAGCTCTAGCAGCTCCTTGTCTGGTCTCTTGGGATCAGGATGCTTTCTGAACATTCTCTCAACACAAGAGATACCGGCAGCAATGGGGATATTTGTATACAAATTGTCCACATCCATTGAAAAGAAATAGCTCTCTGGAGGGATCCTTAGATTTTTCACTAGGTCAATAAAATGGTAAGTATCCTTTAAATAGGCTGGATGTAAGGTGGAGAGAGGATTCAGATAGAAATCAATATATTCCGCTGTGTGACAAGTTTCACTCCCACAATCTGACACAATCGGTCGTCCAGGAGGAACCTGATAAGGGATTGTCCACTTATCAGGATCCTTATGGATTTTCGGGAGTATATAAAATCTCCTTACCCTGGGTTCAAATTCCCCGATTAAATAGTCCTCTTGTTTTTTATTTATACATTTTTTAGCCCTTAACGTACTCATGATATTAGCTACCATCGGCCTTGTGTCCAAATACATTGGCTTATCCAATTTTTTGTAGTATTTTTTATCCCTCAATTGTCGTTCTACTTCCAAAATATATTGATCTCTACTGAGAATGACAACTGCCGACCCCTTGTCAGCAGGCTTAATAACAATATGTTTAGAATGTTGGAGGTCCCTCAGTGCTTTGAACTCAGCTAATGACATATTTTGTTTTTCTGTGAATGGAATATAGTATTTTCTAAACGAATTTATGTCCTCTCGTACCCACTCTCCTACCTCTGGGGGTAACTGGTCCAATTGTGGGTTAGGGTTAGGGTTAGAGGTTAGGGTTAGGTTAGGGTAAGGGTTAGGGTTAGGGTTAGGCCACACATGAGTAAGATGCAGCCTTACTTGATACCCACCACGGCTTAAACATATTTTAACACTAATCCTCCAGGAGCAGTACTTCTTACTGTTCATCTCCATGGTGGCCTTCAAGGAAGGGAACCTTTCATTCTCCTTCCGCGCTTCCATCTGCATAAATTATTTACATAGTTGGCAGGAGGAGGAAGTCTTGAAACATGATAGAGGTTGCAGGAGGAGGAAGTCTGTTAAGATGACAGTGTTTGCAGGAGGAGGAAGTCTGGAAAGATATAGATTATATCATCATCATTCACTTATTAACTCTTGTTTTGGGTCACTTTGACATCAATTATTCAGTTATTAAACAGTAATTATATTAAAATCAAACATAAAAAAAATCCATAACGTCACTACATAATAAATAACTAATAATAAAGAATATATAAAAACATTTATAGGATGGCATATAAAGTACACAGATCTCATTCAGTTACTCATTTCAAGTGAATTGTACACTTACAAAGGCAGCAGATAGGGGCCTTTCCAGTACGCCGTCACACACGTCATGGTAAAGCAGATAGTCTGGTCCTGAAGAGTTTGTTTTTTGGGAAAAACAAAATGAGAGGTGTTAAACTTTGAAGTTATTATTTCCTTGTCTGTCTATCTATCTATCTATCTATGATTTTGATTGTTGATATTTCTTTTTATGGAATGTTATGATTAATTATGATGTATTATATGTAATCATGTATTATTCTTACAGCCTGGTGGAGAGTGGGTGGTGTGTTGAGGATGAGGGTAGAGACAGCACAGCGGTGGGACAGAAGGACAGCATCCCAAACAACACGACATCCACACACTGGATTCAACATTGAATTGCAGTGAGCTGCTTTGCAATGGTCAAGACAACACATAAAGGCGGCTAGGATTAGGGTTACCTGTGATGGAAGACTGCAACTGCGACTGAGGACCTCCCTGCTGGATTCAGCAGTTAATTGCAGTGAGCTGCTGTGCAGTGGGAGTGACAACACATCAAACCAGCTACGATTAGGGTTTGCTGTGGTGGAAGACTGCTACTGCGACTGAGGACGTCCCTGATGGATTCAGCAGTGAATTACAGTCAGCTGTTTTGAAATGGTAAAAACAAAACATCAAACCCTTTAGGATTACTGTTACCTGTGGTGGAACATTGCTGCTTTGACACAGTGCTGTTTTATAGGTCAGAAGAAGGGTGCGCAGGGCCCTCCTCCCTGCTCCTACATCTTGCCCGAGATTCCAGGACCGCAGGCCTGGTTCACCTCCAGAAAACGACACCATCCACGGCCTGAAACGGCAAAGAGATCCGCTTCAACGGACGTCTTCCTGTTCCACTACGACTACTCCAAGCACTGCTTTTCACTAGAGTCGCCGTGATTGAAGTGTGACAAGCGGGAGGGGCAGCATGGACTGTGGCGTGTGCTGTACACGGCAGCTACACACAGAGCTCAGTCAGAGCACAGCCTTCAAATCGTGCGCAAAGCTGCTCAGGCACATAAGGGGCACATCTTCGTCAGTGGGCCCTCAACGTCACACTGGCAGTCGCTCAGTGAGTGGGGCATCAGATGACATAGTACGCGCTAAACAGCGCATAGTACACACCTGTAGTTTAATGCTACTGGCAGGATGAACCAGGCAGGCAGACTTGGTTTGGGTTTAGGGTTACGTTCAGGTTATTGGTCTGCGTCATGGTTACGTTTAGGGTCAGGGTCACAGGTAGGGTTCATGTCAGGGTCAGGTTTAAGGATAGTGTGAGGGGATTGCTGTCATCATCCAGGTCAAAGGCCAAGTCCAGGCGGGGTTAGGGTTAAGGGTTAGTGTGACGGGATTGTTGTCGTCATCCAGGCCAAAGGGCAAGTCCAGGCGGGGTTAGGGTGAGGGATAGTGTGAAGGGAATCTGTTGTCATAATCCAGGCCAAGGGTCAACTCCAGGCGGGGTTAGGGTTAGGCCACACATGAGTGAGATGCAGCTTTACTTGATACCCACCACGGCTTAAACATATTTTAACACTAATCCTCCAGGAGCAGTACTTCTTACTGTTCATGACCATGGTGGCCTTCAAGGAAGGGAACTGTTCATTCTCCTTCCGCGCTTCCATCTGCAAAAATTATTTACATAGTTGGCAGGAGGAGGAAGTCTGGAAAGATATAGATTATATCATCATCATTCACTTATTAACTCTTGTTTTGGGTCACTTTGACATCAATTATTCAGTTATTAAACAGTAATTATATTAAAATCAAACATAAAAAAAATTCATAACGTCACTACATAATAAATAACTAATAATAAAGAATATATAAAAACATTTATAGGATTGGCATATAAAGTACACAGATCTCATTCAGTTACTCATTTCAAGTGAATTGTACACTTACAAAGGCAGCAGATAGGGGCCTTTCCAGTACGCCGTCACACACGTCATGGTAAAGCAGATAGTCTGGTCCTGAAGAGTTTGTTTTTTGGGAAAAACAAAATGAGAGGTGTTAAACTTTGAAGTTATTATTTCCTTGTCTGTCTGTCTGTCTGTCTGTCTGTCTGTCTGTCTGTCTGTCTGTCTATCTATCTATCTATCTATCTATCTATCTATCTATCTATCTATCTATCTATCTATCTATCTATCTATCTATCTATGATTTTGATTGTTGATATTTCTTTTTATGGAATGTTATGATTAATTATGATGTATTATATGTAATCATGTATTATTCTTACAGCCTGGTGGAGAGTGGGTGGTGTGTTGAGGATGAGGGTTAGGAGCAGCGTTGGGACAGCAGGACAGCATCCCAAACAACACGACATCCACACACTGGATTCAACATTGAATTGCAGTGAGCTGCTTTGCAATGGTCAAGACAACACATAAAGGCGGCTAGGATTAGGGTTACATGTGATGGAAGACTGCAACTGCGACTGAGGACCTCCCTGCTGGATTCAGCAGTTAATTGCAGTGAGCTGCTGTGCAGTGGGAGTGACAACACATCAAACCAGCTACGATTAGCGTTTGCTGTGGTGGAAGACTGCGGCAGTGACTGTTGCTCTGCAATGGGGAGACAGCTACGATTAGGGTTTGCTGTGGTGGAAGACTGCGGCAGTGACTGTTGCTCTGCAATGGGGAGACAGCTACGATTAGGGTTTGCTGTGGTGGAAGACTGCTACTGCGACTGAGGACGTCCCTGATGGATTCAGCAGTGAATTACAGTCAGCTGTTTTGAAATGGTAAAAACAAAACATCAAACCGTTTAGGATTACTGTTACCTGTGGTGGAACATTGCTGCTTTGACACAGTGCTGTTTTATAGGTCAGAAGAAGGGTGTGCAGGGCCCTCCTCCCTGCTCCTACATCTTGCCCGGGATTCCAGGACCGCAGGCCTGGTTCACCTCCAGAAAACGACACCATCCACGGCCTGAAACGGCAAAGAGATCCGCTTCAACGGACGTCTTCCTGTTCCACTATGACTACTCCAACCGCTGCTTTTCACTAGAGACGCCGTGATTGAAGTGTGACAAGCGGGAGGGGCAGCATGGACTGTGGCGTGTGCTGTACACGGCAGCTACACACAGAGCTCAGTCAGAGCACAGCCTTCAAATCGTGCGCAAAGCTGCTCAGGCACGTAAGGGGCACATCTTCGTCAGTGGGCCCTCAACGTCACACTGGCAGTCGCTCAGTGAGTGGGGCATCAGATGACATAGTACGCGCTAAACAGCGCATAGTACACACCTGTAGTTTAATGCTACTGGCAGGATGAACCAGGCAGGCAGACTTGGTTTGGGTTTAGGGTTACGTTCAGGTTATTGGTCTGCGTCATGGTTACGTTTAGGGTCAGGGTCACAGGTAGGGTTCATGTCAGGGTCACAGGCAGGGTCAGGTTTCCTTTTCTCTCAAAAATTCTTGAAAGGGTAGTTGTAAAACAGCTAACTGATCATCTGCAGAGGAATGGTCTATTTGAAGAGTTTCAGTCAGGTTTTAGAATTCATCATAGTACAGAAACAGCATTAGTGAAGGTTACAAATGATCTTCTTATGGCCTCGGACAGTGGACTCATCTCTGTGCTTGTTCTGTTAGACCTCAGTGCTGCTTTTGATACTGTTGACCATAAAATTTTATTACAGAGATTAGAGCATGCCATAGGTATTAAAGGCACTGCGCTGCGGTGGTTTGAATCATATTTGTCTAATAGATTACAGTTTGTTCATGTAAATGGGGAATCTTCTTCACAGACTAAAGTTAATTATGGAGTTCCTCAAGGTTCTGTGCTAGGACCAATTTTATTCACTTTATACATGCTTCCCTTAGGCAGTATTATTAGACGGTATTGCTTAAATTTTCATTGTTACGCAGATGATACCCAGCTTTATCTATCCATGAAGCCAGAGGACACACACCAATTAGCTAAACTGCAGGATTGTCTTACAGACATAAAGATATGGATGACCTCTAATTTCCTGCTTTTAAACTCAGATAAAACTGAAGTTATTGTACTTGGCCCCACAAATCTTAGAAACATGGTGTCTAACCAGATCCTTACTCTGGATGGCATTACCCTGACCTCTAGTAATACTGTGAGAAATCTTGGGAGTCATTTTTGATCAGGATATGTCATTCAAAGCGCATATTAAACAAATATGTAGGACTGCTTTTTTGCATTTACGCAATATCTCTAAAATCAGAAAGGTCTTGTCTCAGAGTAATGCTGAAAAACTAATTCATGCATTTATTTCCTCTAGGCTGGACTATTGTAATTCATTATTATCAGGTTGTCCTAAAAGTTCCCTAAAAAGCCTTCAGTTAATTCAAAATGCTGCAGCTAGAGTACTGACGGGGACTAGAAGGAGAGAGCATATCTCACCCATATTGGCCTCTCTTCATTGGCTTCCTGTTAATTCTAGAATAGAATTTAAAATTCTTCTTCTTACTTATAAGGTTTTGAATAATCAGGTCCCATCTTATCTTAGGGACCTCGTAGTACCATATCACCCCAATAGAGCGCTTCGCTCTCAGACTGCAGGCTTACTTGTAGTTCCTAGGGTTTGTAAGAGTAGAATGGGAGGCAGAGCCTTCAGCTTTCAGGCTCCTTTCCTGTGGAACCAGCTCCCAATTCAGATCAGGGAGACAGACACCCTCTCTACTTTTAAGATTAGGCTTAAAACTTTCCTTTTTGCTAAAGCTTATAGTTAGGGCTGGATCAGGTGACCCTGAACCATCCCTTAGTTATGCTGCTATAGACGTAGACTGCTGGGGGGTTCCCATGATGCACTGTTTCTTTCTCTTTTTGCTCTGTATGCACCACTCTGCATTTAATCATTAGTGATCGATCTCTGCTCCCCTCCACAGCATGTCTTTTTCCTGGTTCTCTCCCTCAGCCCCAACCAGTCCCAGCAGAAGACTGCCCCTCCCTGAGCCTGGTTCTGCTGGAGGTTTCTTCCTGTTAAAAGGGAGATTTTCCTTCCCACTGTAGCCAAGTGCTTGCTCACAGGGGGTCGTTTTGACCGTTGGGGTTTTACATAATTATTGTATGGCCTTGCCTTACAATATAAAGCGCCTTGGGGCAACTGTTTGTTGTGATTTGGCGCTATATAAAAAAATTGATTGATTGATTGATTGAGGTTTAGGGATAGTGTGAGGGGATTGCTGTCATCATCCAGGTCAAAGGCCAAGTCCAGGCGGGGTTAGGGTGAGGGATAGTGTGAAGGGAATCTGTTGTCATAATCCAGGCCAAGGGTCAACTCCAGGTGGGGTTAGGGTTAGGCCACACATGAGTGAGATGCAGCCTTACTTGATACCCACCACGGCTTAAACATATTTTAACACTAATCCTCCAGGAGCAGTACTTCTTACTGTTCATGACCATGGTGGCCTTCAAGGAAGGGAACTGTTCATTCTCCTTCCGCACTTCCTTCTGCATAATTTATTTACATAGTTTGCAGGAGGAGGAAGTCTTGAAAGATGCCAGAGTTTGCAGGAGGAGGAAGTCTTGAAAGATGACAGAGGTTGCAGGAGGAGGAAGTCTTGAAAGATGACAGAGTTTGCAGGAGGAGGAAGTCTTGAAAGATGACAGAGTTTGCAGGAGGAGGAAGTGTATTTTACACTTACAAAGGCAGCAGATAGGGGCCTTTCCAGTACGCCGTCACCCACGTCATGGTAAAGCAGGCAGTCTGGTCCTCAAGAGTTTGTTTTTTGGGAAAAACAAAATGAGAGGTGTTAAACTTTGAAGTTATTATTTCCTTGTCTGTCTATCTATCTATCTATGATTTTGACTGTTATTTCTTTTTATGGAATGTTATGATTAATTATGATGTATTATATGTAATCATGTATTATTCTTACAGCCTGGTGGAGAGTGGGTGGTGTGTTGAGGATGAGGGTTAGGAGCAGCGTTGGGACAGCAGGACAGCATCCCAAACAACACGACATCCACACACTGGATTCCACATTGTATTGCAGCCTGGTGGAGATTCGGAGGTGGGTGCATTGAGGATGAGGGTAGAGACAGCACAGCGGTGGGACAGCAGGACAGCATCCCAAACAAGATGACATCCACACACTGGATTCAGCAGTTTACTGCAGCCTGGTGGAGAGTGGGTGGTGTGTTGATGATGAGGATAGGGACAGCACAGCGGCCAGCAGGACAGCATCCCAAACAACACGACATCCACACACTGGATTCAACATTGAATTGCAGTGAGCTGCTTTGCAATGGTCAAGACAACACATAAAGGCGGCTAGGATTAGCGTTACCTGTGATGGATGACTGCAACTGGGACTGCTCTGCAATGGTGAGACAGCTACGATTAGGGTTTGCTGTGGTGGAAGACTGCTACTGCGACTGAGGACGTCCCTGATGGATTCAGCAATGAATTACAGTCAGCTGTTTTGAAATGGTAAAAACAAAACATCAAACCGTTTAGGATTACTGTTACCTGTGGTGGAACATTGCTGCTTTGACACAGTGCTGTTTTATAGGTCAGAAGAAGGGTGTGCAGGGCCCTCCTCCCTGCTCCTACATCTTGCCCGGGATTCCAGGACCGCAGGCCTGGGTCACCTCCAGAAAACGACACCATTGTTGGGTATTTTCTCCTCCAAACATTCTTAAAACGTTTAACAAGACAAACAGAGTCAAGAAACGCCAGTGAGACAGAAAGTCAAATTTAGCTCGCGAGGAGTGCAGTCAGGCTGTACACCAAATCTACACTAAAGTCTGGCCTGCGCTCCTGCTCTTTTTATTGGAGAAACCCTAACCACATCATAAAACTTGTCCTAAGGGTGGGGGGAACAACGCAAGACAAGTTTCTTCCCGTAACATAAACACATACGTCAACAAGTGCAGCTGTAAGGAAAAACAGTTTCTTTCCTTTAATCTTATCGTCGAAGGTCAGCACATCCCGTTCGTTTGTTGCACTTATCATCTGTTCTGCATCTGCCTGGAGTGTCCTGTTCTTCACACTAAGCATCACATATCACAGGGCCATAAATTCACAACAGTCAAAACAACCTCCAGTTCTTTACTCCCAGTTCAGCCTGACCCCAGCATGCTAAAACAAAGTTGAATAATATGTGCATTCTCAGGGTTATCTTAAGACTGGTGCAAAACAGCACAATAATGTTTTCATAAGAAAGAAGACAAAGGTACAAATGTTTAACAGTGATAACATATGTACAAAATCTTTAACATTCCCCTCCTGTTTATCGCCTGTTAAACATATAGTAGGCATCACCCAGCTTAGCACTTCTTTTGAGATTTTCACTAAGAGGTTCATCATGGTATGTTCTACAGGCTTACACCCCAGAGGTTATGTCATCATTGTCATCATCATCGGTGTCTGGGTCATCATACTTCCATTGGTCTGGGTACAGGTCATGAGAGCCCTCTTCCTCCTCGTCGTCGTTTTGCCCCAGGAGTGGATATGAAGCTGGTCCCCCTCCTGTGTCACAAAGAAATACCACTGGTTGTCCATTTACTAACAAAGTCACTTCCGGTTTTGGTACTGGATTTCCCAGTAAGGCACATAAATCCATATCGCACTCAGATTCGCTGTCTGAAGTGGTGCCATGGATTATGGAATCTAGTCATTGTGGATACTGTGGTTGTGGAGGATTATTCCGTTGTGGAATTCTTCCTGCTGCGCCTGTGGATTCGAACAATTTCTAGACATGTGTCCCTCTCTTCCACAGTTCCAACAAATCAGGGGACCACGTGGTGGCCCTCCCTGTCTGCGCTGCTGTTGTGGTTGCCATGGTCCTTGACGTTGTGGCTGTCCACCTTGTCTGTTCTGCCATGGCTTTTGGGGGCGTTTCCACTTCTTCTGCTGTCTTAAGTTACCCTGTTGGTAATATATTTCATCATCTCCTTGTGCTACATACACTCCTTTGTTGCTGTTACCTGTCTTTTTCTGCTTTAAGACTTCTTCTGCATGACAACAGTGGGTGTGTGCTTCTTCCAATGTGCCTGTAGGCAGTCCAATCCAATGTTTCTGTATCCAAGCTTTTATATCCTTGTTGGATTGCTGGATCAGAGCGTTTTTCAATTGTTGTTCATACACTGGTGTTCCTGGCACTATGCCACTGTGGACCTTAAATACACTCTCAAATCTGCATCTAAACTCTGTCCATGGCTCTCCTTCTTTCTGAGCTGTCCTGGTAATTTCAGTATAATTTATTTTTGGTCCTAACACACCTTTTGCTCGTGTAATCATGGCTTCCACTCGTGTTTTCAAGACTGGATCATCATGTTGCACCGGTACGCCATCCCGGTCTACAGGATTCCAATCTCCGCGTACCTGACTCCATTTAGGGCCACATGCTTTCATCCGTACTTGTTGGACTTCAACGCCATCGAGGTGGTAAGATTTTCTTATATTTTCTATGTCTTGCATAAATCCTTCAATATCGACATGTGGTGATGATATCATGTCGACTGCTGCTTTAATATCATCAGCATTCCATGTCCGATATACGAGCATGGTTGGTCGATGTCCTGCTGTGCCTGCACGAGGATTTGGTACTTCTATCATAGGATAGGCACCGTCCTGGTCACTGTGTTCCTCCATGGGAGGAGCTGTAGGCACTTTTGTTTGACTGCGTGTTTCTGGCTTTTCTTGTTTTTCACTTTTTACCTTAGGTTTTACTGCCAAATCATACTGTGGTGGCGGTACGTCATCATCCTTTGGTAGATGAGGATATAACTGTGTTGTTACCGACGATCCAGCCGACGGTGGTTGTTGAGGTTGTTCTGGTTCTCTGTGCTGAATTATCACATTTTCTTCTACCTTACCTACGCCTTTCTTTTTCCTTGCTTTCTCTAATCGTCGCTTCTCTGCTCCCTTCTGTCTGTTCTCTGCTTCCTCCTCCCAAAACGCCACTAAATCTGCCCCTATTTTCTGCCTTTTTTTCTTATCACCTTTATATTCCTCTTCTAACCTTTCCTTCAACTTCTGAATACTAGTCAGGTTCAGTCGTCCGTCAAAGTCATGTTTATTTATCCAGGTCTCCAATTTCTTAGTTGCTTTTGGATTTTTTGCTTCCATAAATTTCCAGTCGTCAGTTGATAAATTTTCCTTATTTTTAGACGTCTTTCCCCCCATTTTTATTATTATTCTTTGTTATAATTTGGACTTCAGACGGGGGCACACCTAGGGTGTTCTAAATCTGAAGTTTTCACTTTCTTTGGACGTGACAATTAATTTGCCGTTGTGTGGTTGATTCCTTTCACCTCCCCGTAGGAAGCGGAATCACTTGCCTCTGCTTCCACACACACGGTTGACACTTACGTTGTCCAAAGTATTACACTTTCACACTTTTATTCTCAAAACCGGTATTACTTCGTATTTAAAACAGAGGAGTCCATACCCTCCTTCCGGAATTTAACTACGTGCGTCCTTCGCTAACCGTAGAGGAGTCCGCCCTCCTCGCGGAGTTTAACTGCTTTACATTAACAGACGATTCCACGCCATCGTTTACGGAGTTTAACTGTTTATGTGATCACACTTTTATTCCCTACCGGTACGCGTATATAAACAGAGGAGTCCGCACCCTCCTTCGGAATTTAACTACGTGCGTTCCTCGCCATCGTAGAGGAGTCCGACCTCCTTACAGAGTTTAACTGTGTTTCATTAACAGACGATTCTGTATCATCGCTTGTGGAATTTAACTGTTTATGTGATCTGATCACCATTCACTCAGTACTGTTACAAAGAAATTCTACTCACTGACTCGACTTCCTGTCTGTCTTCTTCGGGAAAATCTCGTCAACCAGACGATGCCAACGGCGGTCGACAATTGCAGACACGATCAATCGATCGGACCTTGGCCAAGGATTTACGTCTGGACTTGACGACCCCCGCCGGACACCTCCGGTATTGTTGAGATCCCGGACGTAGCCCCCAGTCAATGTTGGGTATTTTCTCCTCCAAACATTCTTAAAACCTTTAACAAGACAAACAGAGTCAAGAAACGCCAGTGAGACAGAAAGTCAAATTTAGCTCGCGAGGAGTGCAGTCAGGCTGTACACCAAATCTACACTAAAGTCTGGCCTGCGCTCCTGCTCTTTTTATTGGAGAAGCCCTAACCACATCATAAAACTTGTCCTAAGGGTGGGGGGAACAACGCAAGACAAGTTTCTTCCCGTAACAAACACATACGTCAACAAATGCAGCTGTAAGGAAAAACAGTTTCTTTCCTTTAATCTTATCGTCGAAGGTCAGCACATCCCGTTCGTTTGTTGCACTTATCATCTGTTCTGCATCTGCCTGGAGTGTCCTGTTCTTCACACTAAGCATCACATATCACAGGGCCATAAATTCACAACAGTCAAAACAACCTCCAGTTCTTTACTCCCAGTTCAGCCTGACCCCAACATGCTAAAACAAAGTTGAATAATATGTGCATTCTCAGGGTTATCTTAAGACTGGTGCAAAACAGCACAATAACGTTTTCATAAGAAAGAAGACAAAGGTACAAATGTTTAACAGTGATAACATATATACAAAATCTTTAACAACCATCCACGGCCAGAATCCGCGAAGAGATCCGCTTCAACGGACGTCTTCCTATGGCGTGTGCTGTGCACAGCAGATACACACAGAGCTCAGTCTTCAAACCATGCGCAAAGCTGCTCAGGCACGTTAGGGGCACATCCTAGTCAGTGGCCCCTCAAGGTCACACTGGCAGTCGCAAAGTGAGTGGGGCATCACATGACATAGTACGCGCTAGGGATAGTGGTTTAGGGATAGTGTGAGGGGATTGCTGTCATCATCCAGGCCAAGGGACAAGTCCAGGCGGGGTTAGGGTTAAGGGTTAGTGTGAGGGGATTTTTGTCGTCATCCAGGCCAAAGGGCAAGTCCAGGCGGGGTTAGGGTTAAGGGTTAGTGTGAGGGGATTGTTGTCATCATCTAGGCCAAGGGGCAAGTCCAGGCGGGCTTAGGGTGAGGGATAGTGTGAGGGGATTGTTGTCATCATCATCCAGGCCAAGGGTCAACTGTAGGCAGGGTTAGGGTTAAGCCACACATGAGTGAGATGCAGCCTTACTTGATACCCACCACGGCTTAAACATATTTTAACACTAATCCTCCAGGAGCAGTACTTCTTACTGTTCATCTCCATGGTGGCCTTCAAGGAAGGGAACCTTTCATTCTCCTTCCGCGCTTCCATCTGCATAAATTATTTACATAGTTGGCAGGAGGAGGAAGTCTTGAAAGATGATAGAGGTTGCAGGAGGAGGAAGTCTGGAAAGATATAGATTATATCATCATCATTCACTTATTAACTCTTGTTTTGGGTCACTTTGACATCAATTATTCAGTTATTAAACAGTAATTATATTAAAATCAAACATTAAAAAATCCATAACGTCACTACATAATAAATAACTAATAATAAAGAATATATAAAAACATTTATAGGATTGGCATATAAAGTACACAGATCTCATTCAGTTACTCATTTCAAGTGAATTGTACACTTACAAAGGCAGCAGATAGGGGCCTTTCCAGTACGCCGTCACACACGTCATGGTAAAGCAGATAGTCTGGTCCTGAAGAGTTTGTTTTTTGGGAAAAACAAAATGAGAGGTGTTAAACTTTGAAGTTATTATTTCCTTGTCTGTCTATCTATCTATCTATGATTTTGATTGTTGATATTTCTTTTTATGGAATGTTATGATTAATTATGATGTATTATATGTAATCATGTATTATTCTTACAGCCTGGTGGAGAGTGGGTGGTGTGTTGAGGATGAGGGTTAGGAGAAGCATTGGGACAGCAGGACAGCATCCCAAACAACACGACATCCACACACTGGATTCAACATTGAATTGCAGTGAGCTGCTCTGCAATGGTCAAGACAACACATAAAGGCGGCTAGGATTAGGGTTACCTGTGATGGAAGACTGCAACTGTGACTGAGGACCTCCCTGCTGGATTCAGCAGTCAATTGCAGTGAGCTGCTGTGCAGTGGGAGTGACAACACATCAAACCAGCTACGATTAGCGTTTGCTGTGGTGGAAAACTGCTACTGCGACTGAGGACGTCCCTGATGGATTCAGCAGTGAATTACAGTCAGCTGTTTTGAAATGGTAAAAACAAAACATCAAACCGTTTAGGATTACTGTTACCTGTGGTGGAACATTGCTGCTTTGACACAGTGCTGTTTTATAGGTCAGAAGAAGGGTGCGCAGGGCCCTCCTCCCTGCTCCTACATCTTGCCCGGGATTTCAGGACCGCAGGCCTGGTTCACCTCCAGAAAACGACACCATCCACGGCCTGAAACGGCAAAGAGATCCGCTTCAATGGACATCTTCCTGTTCCACTACGACTACTCCAAGCGCTGCTTTTCACTAGAGACGCCGTGATTGAAGTGTGACAAGCGGGAGGGGCAGCATGGACTGTGGCGTGTGCTGTACACGGCAGCTACACACAGAGCTCAGTCAGAGCACAGCCTTCAAATCGTGCGCAAAGCTGCTCAGGCACATAAGGGGCACATCTTCGTCAGTGGGCCCTCAACGTCACACTGGCAGTCGCTCAGTGAGTGGGGCATCAGATGACATAGTACGCGCTAAACAGCGCATAGTACACACCTGTAGTTTAATGCTACTGGCAGGATGAACCAGGCAGGCAGACTTGGTTTGGGTTTAGGGTTACGTTCAGGTTATTGGTCTGCGTCATGGTTACGTTTAGGGTCAGGGTCACAGGTAGGGTTCATGTCAGGGTCAGGGGCAGGGTCAGGTTTAGGGATAGTGTGAGGGAATTGCTGTCATCATCCAGGTCAAAGGCCAAGTCCAGGCGGGGTTAGGGTTAAGGGTTAGTGTGACGGGATTGTTGTCGTCATCCAGGCCAAAGGGCAAGTCCAGGCGGGGTTAGGGTGAGGGATAGTGTGAAGGGAATCTGTTGTCATAATCCAGGCCAAGGGTCAACTCCAAGCGGGGTTAGGGTTAGGCCATACATGAGTGAGATGCAGCCTTACTTGATACCCACCACGGCTTAAACATATTTTAACACTAATCCTCCAGGAGCAGTACTTCTTACTGTTCATGACCATGGTGGCCTTCAAGGAAGGGAACTGTTCATTCTCCTTCCGCACTTCCTTCTGCATAATTTATTTACATAGTTTGCAGGAGGAGGAAGTCTTGAAAGATGCCAGAGTTTGCAGGAGGAGGAAGTCTGTAAAGATGACAGAGTTTGCAGGAGGAGGAAGTGTATTTTACACTTACAAAGGCAGCAGATAGGGGCCTTTCCAGTACGCCGTCACCCACGTCATGGTAAAGCAGGCAGTCTGGTCCTCAAGAGTTTGTTTTTTGGGAAAAACAAAATGAGAGGTGTTAAACTTTGAAGTTATTATTTCCTTGTCTGTCTATCTATCTATGATTTTGATTGTTATTTCTTTTTATGGAATGTTATGATTAATTATGATGAATTATATGTAATCATGTATTATTCTTACAGCCTGGTGGAGAGTGGGTGGTGTGTTGAGGATGAGGGTTAGGAGCAGCGTTGGGACAGCAGGACAGCATCCCAAACAACACGACATCCACACACTGGATTCCACATTGTATTGCAGCCTGGTGGAGATTCGGAGGTGGGTGCATTGAGGATGAGGGTAGAGACAGCACAGCGGTGGGACAGCAGGACAGCATCCCAAACAAGATGACATCCACACACTGGATTCAGCAGTTTACTGCAGCCTGGTGGAGAGTGGGTGGTGTGTTGATGATGAGGATAGGGACAGCACAGCGGCCAGCAGGACAGCATCCCAAACAACACGACATCCACACACTGGATTCAACATTGAATTGCAGTGAGCTGCTTTGCAATGGTCAAGACAACACATAAAGGCGGCTAGGATTAGCGTTACCTGTGATGGAAGACTGCAACTGGGACTGCTCTGCAATGGTGAGACAGCTACGATTAGGGTTTGCTGTGGTGGAAGACTGCTACTGCGACTGAGGACGTCCCTGATGGATTCAGCAATGAATTACAGTCAGCTGTTTTGAAATGGTAAAAACAAAACATCAAACCGTTTAGGATTACTGTTACCTGTTGTGGAACATTGCTGCTTTGACACAGTGCTGTTTTATAGGTCAGAAGAAGGGTGCGCAGGGCCCTCCTCCCTGCTCCTACATCTTGCCCGGGATTCCAGGACCGCAGGCCTGGTTCACCTCCAGAAAACGACACCATCCACGGCCAGAATCCGCGAAGAGATCCGCTTCAACGGACGTCTTCCTATGGCGTGTGCTGTGCACGGCAGATACACACAGAGCTCAGTCAGAGCTCAGTCTTCAAACCGTGCGCAAAGCTGCTCAGGCACGTTAGGGGCACATCCTCGTCAGTGGCCCCTCAAGGTCACACTGGCAGTCGCAAAGTGAGTGGGGCATCACATGACATAGTACGCGCTAAACAGCGCATAGTACACACCTGTAGTTTCATGCTACAGGCAGGATGAACCAGGCAGGCAGACTAGGTTTGGGTTTAGGGTTACGTTAAGGTTATTGGTCTGGGTCATGCTTATGTTTAGGGTCAGGGTCACAGGTAGGGTTCATGTCAGGGTCAGTGGCAGGGTCAGGTTTAGGGATAGTGTGAGGGGATTGCTGTCATCATCCAGGCCAAGGGACAAGTCCAGGCGGGGTTAGGGTTAAGGGTTAGTGTGAGGGGATTTTTGTCGTCATCCAGGCCAAAGGGCAAGTCCAGGCGGGGTTAGGGTTAAGGGTTAGTGTGAGGGGATTGTTGTCATCATCTAGGCCAAGGGGCAAGTCCAGGCGGGCTTAGGGTGAGGGATAGTGTGAGGGGATTGTTGTCGTCATCATCCAGGCCAAAGGTCAACTGCAGGCGGGGTTAGGGTTAGGGTTAGAGGTTAGGGTTAGGTTAGGGTAAGGGTTAGGGTTAGGGTTAGGCCACACATGAGTGAGATGCAGCCTTACTTGATACCCACCACGGCTTAAACATATTTTAACACTAATCCTCCAGGAGCAGTACTTCTTACTGTTCATCTCCATGGTGGCCTTCAAGGAAGGGAACCTTTCATTCTCCTTCCGCGCTTCCATCTGCATAAATTATTTACATAGTTGGCAGGAGGAGGAAGTCTTGAAAGATGATAGAGGTTGCAGGAGGAGGAAGTCTGTTAAGATGACAGTGTTTGCAGGAGGAGGAAGTCTGGAAAGATATAGATTATATCATCATCATTCACTTATTAACTCTTGTTTTGGGTCACTTTGACATCAATTATTCAGTTATTAAACAGTAATTATATTAAAATCAAACAAAAAAATTCATAACGTCACTACATAATAAATAACTAATAATAAAGAATATATAAAAACATTTATAGGATTGGCATATAAAGTACACAGATCTCATTCAGTTACTCATTTCAAGTGAATTGTACACTTACAAAGGCAGCAGATAGCGGCCTTTCCAGTACGCCGTCACACACGTCATGGTAAAGCAGATAGTCTGGTCCTGAAGAGTTGGTTTTTTGGGAAAAACAAAATGAGAGGTGTTAAACTTTGAAGTTATTATTTCCTTGTCTGTCTGTCTGTCTGTCTGTCTGTCTGTCTGTCTGTCTGTCTGTCTATCTATCTATCTATCTATCTATCTATCTATCTATCTATCTATCTATCTATCTATCTATCTATCTATCTATCTATCTATCTATCTATCTATGATTTTGATTGTTGATATTTCTTTTTATGGAATGTTATGATTAATTATGATGTATTATATGTAATCATGTATTATTCTTACAGCCTGGTGGAGAGTGGGTGGTGTGTTGAGGATGAGGGTTAGGAGCAGCGTTGGGACAGCAGGACAGCATCCCAAACAACACGACATCAACACACTGGATTCAACATTGAATTGCAGTGAGCTGCTTTGCAATGGTCAAGACAACACATAAAGGCGGCTAGGATTAGGGTTACATGTGATGGAAGACTGCAACTGCGACTGAGGACCTCCCTGCTGGATTCAGCAGTTAATTGCAGTGAGCTGCTGTGCAGTGGGAGTGACAACACATCAAACCAGCTACGATTAGCGTTTGCTGTGGTGGAAGACTGCGGGCAGTGACTGTTGCTCTGCAATGGGGAGACAGCTACGATTAGGGTTTGCTGTGGTGGAAGACTGCTACTGCGACTGAGGACGTCCCTGATGGATTCAGCAGTGAATTACAGTCAGCTGTTTTGAAATGGTAAAAACAAAACATCAAACCGTTTAGGATTACTGTTACCTGTGGTGGAACATTGCTGCTTTGACACAGTGCTGTTTTATAGGTCAGAAGAAGGGTGTGCAGGGCCCTCCTCCCTGCTCCTACATCTTGCCCGGGATTCCAGGACCGCAGGCCTGGTTCACCTCCAGAAAACGACACCATCCACGGCCTGAAACGGCAAAGAGATCCGCTTCAACGGACGTCTTCCTGTTCCACTACGACTACTCCAACCGCTGCTTTTCACTAGAGACGCCGTGATTGAAGTGTGACAAGCGGGAGGGGCAGCATGGACTGTGGCGTGTGCTGTACACGGCAGCTACACACAGAGCTCAGTCAGAGCACAGTCTTCAAACCGTGCGCAAAGCTGCTCAGGCACGTAAGAGGCACATCTTCGTCAGTGGGCCCTCAACGTCACACTGGCAGTCGCTCAGTGAGTGGGGCATCAGATGACATAGTACGCGTTAAACAGCGCATAGTACACACCTGTAGTTTAATGCTACTGGCAGGATGAACCAGGCAGGCAGACTTGGTTTGGGTTTAGGGTTACGTTCAGGTTATTGGTCTGCATCATGGTTACGTTTATGGTCAGGGTCACAGGTAGGGTTCATGTCAGGGTCACGGGCAGGGTCAGGTTTAGGGATAGTGTGAGGGGATTGCTGTCATCATCCAGGTCAAAGGCCAGGTCCAGGCGGGGTTAGGGTTAAGGGTTAGTGTGACGGGATTGTTGTCGTCATCCAGGCCAAAGGGCAAGTCCAGGCAGGGTTAGGGTGAGGGATAGTGTGAAGGGAATCTGTTGTCATAATCCAGACCAAGGGTCAACTCCAGGCGGGGTTAGGGTTAGGCCACACATGAGTGAGATGCAGCCTTACTTGATACCCACCACGGCTTAAACATATTTTAACACTAATCCTCCAGGAGCAGTACTTCTTACTGTTCATGACCATGGTGGCCTTCAAGGAAGGGAACTGTTCATTCTCCTTCCGCACTTCCTTCTGCATAATTTATTTACATAGTTTGCAGGAGGAGGAAGTCTTGAAAGATGCCAGAGTTTGCAGGAGGAGGAAGTCTTGAAAGATGACAGGGGTTGCAGGAGGAGGAAGTCTTGAAAGATGACAGAGTTTGCAGGAGGAGGAAGTGTATTTTACACTTACAAAGGCAGCAGATAGGGGCCTTTCCAGTACGCCGTCACACACGTCATGGTAAAGCAGGCAGTCTGGTCCTCAAGAGTTTGTTTTTTGGGAAAAACAAAATGAGAGGTGTTAAACATTGAAGTTATTATTTCCTTGTCTGTCTATCTATCTATGATTTTGATTGTTGATATTTCTTTTTATGGAATGTTATGATTAATTATGATGTAATATATGTAATCATGTATTATTCTTACAGCCTGGTGGAGAGTGGGTGGTGTGTTGAGGATGAGGGTTAGGAGCAGCGTTGGGACAGCAGGACAGCATCCCAAACAACACGACATCCACACACTGGATTCCACATTGTATTGCAGCCTGGTGGAGATTCGGAAGTGGGTGCGTTGAGGATGAGGGTAGAGACAGCACAGCGGTGGGACAGCAGGACAGCATCCCAAACAAGATGACATCCACACACTGGATTCAGCAGTTTACTGCAGCCTGGTGGAGAGTGGGTGGTGTGTTGATGATGAGGATAGGGACAGCACTGTTGGGAAAGTGTAAGTACACGGACCCACAACAGGGGGCGCAAATGAACGGACAATGGAATAGGTCAAATAACACACTGTACTGTTGTGAATATGCACAACAAGGACAACAGATTACAATAAAGGACAAAGTCAAATTCACACAGGTGTCGTGTGTGCAGGCTCGAAGATAGGAGACGCCTCTCCAAAGTAGAACCGGAACCACACGGTTTCCTCCGCCACCAGACCCCGGGAATACTGGAGCCGCCAAGTCCCGAACTCCCAGGTGGCCAATGCCTCCGCGTGTCGGACCTGGTACTGCTGGCGAGGAATAAAGAACAGTTAATGGAGGGCGCGTTCGCATCCAGGAATCCGAACGGCAGGTAAGCTACCTCCACCTCTCGTTGGGAAGTTCTCTCAGAGAAATGCACAAAGTCACAAAGATCACTGTCAAACAGTTAGCTGAGTACGTTACCTTCTCGGTAGAAACGATATCTCGGCAAAGAGGTGGAGACGTCGTCCTGCTGATATACTCCTGCCGATCAGATGATTGGTAAAAGCTGTTGCAGGTGATGCGTGACAGCTGTCACCCTGGCTGCTCCTGTGAGGCGGCTGCTCCCTCTGGTGCCTGGAGCCCGCACTCCAGACAGGGCGCCCTCTGGTGGTGGGCCAGCAGTACCTCCTCTTCTGGCGGCCCACACAACAAGCACAGCGGCCAGCAGGACAGCATCCCAAACAACACGACATCCACACACTGGATTCAACATTGAATTGCAGTGAGCTGCTTTGCAATGGTCAAGACAACACATCAATCAATCAATTTTTTTATATAGCGCCAAATCACAACAAACAGTTGCCCCAAGGCGCTTTATATTGTAAGGCAAGGCCATACAATAATTATGTAAAACCCCAACGGTCAAAACGACCCCCTGTGAGCAAGCACTTGGCTACAGTGGGAAGGAAAAACTCCTTTTTAACAGGAAGAAACCTCCAGCAGAACCAGGCTCAGGGAGGGGCAGTCTTCTGCTGGGACTGGTTGGGGCTGAGGGAGAGAACCAGGAAAAATACATGCTGTGGAGGGGAGCAGAGATCGATCACTAATGATTAAATGCAGAGTGGTGCATACAGAGCAAAAAGAGAAAGAAACAGTGCATCAACCCCCCAGCAGTCTATGTCTATAGCAGCATAACTAAGGGATAGTTCAGGGTCACCTGATCCAGCCCTAACTATAAGCTTTAGCAAAAAGGAAGGTTTTAAGCCTAATCTTAAAAGTAGAGAGGGTGTCTGTCTCCCTGATCTGAATTGGGAGCTGGTTCCACAGGAGAGGAGCCTGAAAGCTGAAGGCTCTGCCTCCCATTCTACTCTTACAAACCCTAGGAACTACAAGTAAGCCTGCAGTCTGAGAGTGAAGCGCTCTATTGGGGTGATATGGTACTATGAGGTCCCTAAGATAAGATGGGACCTATATGGGTGAGATATGCTCTCTCCTTCTAGTCCCTGTCAGTACTCTAGCTGCAGCACTTTGAATTAACTGAAGGCTTTTTAGGGAACTTTTAGGACAACCTGATAATAATGAATTACAATAGTCCAGCCTAGAGGAAATAAATGCATGAATTAGTTTTTCAGCATCACTCTGAGACAAGACCTTTCTGATTTTAGAGATATTGCGTAAATGCAAAAAAGCAGTCCTACATATTTGTTTAATATGCGCTTTGAATGACATATCCTGATCAAAAATGACTCCAAGATTTCTCACAGTATTACTAGAGGTCAGGGTAATGCCATCCAGAGTAAGGATCTGGTTAGACACCATGTTTCTAAGATTTGTGGGGCCAAGTACAATAACTTCAGTTTTATCTGAGTTTAAAAGCAGGAAATTAGAGGTCATCCATGTCTTTATGTCTGTAAGACAATCCTGCAGTTTAGCTAATTGGTGTGTGTCCTCTGGCTTCATGGATAGATAAAGCTGGGTATCATCTGCGTAACAATGAAAATTTAAGCAATACCGTCTAATAATACTACCTAAGGGAAGCATGTATAAAGTGAATAAAATTGGTCCTAGCACAGAACCTTGTGGAACTCCATAATTAACTTTAGTCTGTGAAGAAGATTCCCCTGTTATGTGTCGGACGCAGCTCGGAGAACCGACCAGCGTTTGAAGGACCCAGTATGAAATAAGCAGAGCACGGTACAAAGGCTAACTGAATTTAATACATAACAGTGATAATATAACAACAAAAGGTGCGGCCTGGCGTGGCGCGCTCCCAGCAGCGCTAACGGTCCGGAGCCAGAAGTTGTTTCGGACCCAAGGACCCCGCCGACACCCCCCAGGTGGCCGCAACAACCGAGTCTGTGAAAGAAGGAACCATTATGTGAGTCCACACTCTACACACAGAACACTTAAAGGTGTACAAACAGCAAACACTTCCTGGCTTGATTACTGATCAGCTTCCCAACCTGCAGGCATGGAACATCCAGTTCACAAAACTCCACCGCAGTGAAAGCTGATACATGACTAACAAACAGCTCAATACAATAAGGTGTGAGGGACACCACATTTACTGACTGTATAACTGTTAGTCACAAAATCTAACGTACCTCAGGAAGTGTGCTGACGAGCGTGAGACCTCACCCCCTCCTCTTTCACAGACTGTGCATCAAACCTGGACGTTCTCAGCATCCGCTGCTGATGAGATGGCTCCCAAGACGACGATCTCACCCGTCTGGTCACAAGGTCGCGTCAAATACACACTGTGCACTCCAGTCTTAAATGCCAACATGTTCCAATCCATCCAGATGCACCACAGCTGTGAGTCCTGACGAGTCGCAGGTGATCAGGGTGAGGTCCTGACAGCCTCAGCAACACAGCCACTCAGTCCCAAACGCACGCCACCTGGGAGGAAAACCAAAAAACAGAAACAAACCGGCAGCCAGGCCCCCCCAGCCATATAACAGTACCCCACCCTCACGGGAAGCCTCCCGGCGACCACACACACCTGGCCCAGGAGAAACACCCCCCTCCAGGGACCATGGCTGGAAACCGCGTCTGCGTTCATCCTCCAACAGACTGGTTGAACTGGCTGCATCTTTGCCCTTGTTTCTGACAGTCTCTTAGCACAGGTGTGGCCAGGAGTTCTACACCTGTGCGGTCAGCCTTTATCCAAACATGTGTAATTAGTCATAAAACAAAACACAAACAACCAAAACACCCCCCCCTCCCCAGGGGACCGTCCCATCAAACCCCAGGGAAGGGGAGAAAAGAAAAACAACCCAAACTTGAGCTTACAAATAAAAATACTAAAACACCCCCCCCTCCCCAGAGGACCGTTCCATCAAACCCCAGGGAAGGGGAGAAAAGAAAAACCCAAACTTGAGTTTACAAACAAAAATACTAAAATACCCCCCCTCCTCCCCCCCAAACGACATGTAGGGACCAACACCCCCCAGAGGGCCTCCCGCCAGCTCCAGGAGTAATAACCACGACCGAGGTCCCTCTGGGATCCAACGTCACCCACGGGGACTACCAGCGCCTCCCAGAGGACCACTCGTCAACCCCAGGAGACGCCTCCCCTCATGACCAATGGACCCAGCCCCGGCCGTCCATGGCTAGATGGGCCTACAGCCCTTCCCCCCCAGAGGACACCACAGTCAAACCCTGAGGGCGGAAACAGGGGGGGGAACAAAAAGATACCCCAAACCCCCCCCCTCCCCTCCCGGGTGCAGAGGCTACCTGGGAAACGCCCAGCACAACCCAACTGCACCCCTCCAGCAATGCCGACACCACGGCACACCCGGCTGGAGTCAGAGGAGAAGAGAGGGCATAACAAAAAACAAAGAGAAAAAACAACCCAAGTACCACCCCATCACCCCCCAGGGGACCGTTCCATCTAACCCTGGGGATGTGAAACAAAAAGAAATAAAAGAAAAAACAAACAGACCAACACACAGTTGTTTGGGTCCCTTTTTTGTTTTTTTTGTTCTTTTTCAGACAGGCTGCAGGGTCACAACCCCAGACAAATAGTGGACAACAAAAAATAAAATCCCACACAAAAACCAACTCAAAAAACACCCACACAAAATGAACTAACACAAAACAAATCAGTGAGTTATACCGTCAAGCTCAACCAAATGGAACACACCTGTTCCTACTCAAGAGCTTGACGGTAACGTGATTCAGTCACCACAAGGGGGAGCCAGAGTGCAAAAAATGAAAAAACCCCTTTGGCGACAGAAAAAACAAACGAGCTGCTCTTATGTGCGCAGCTGAGTGCAACACACAACCAAAATGTGCTCAACTAAATAACGCCGGAGCTGATACAACAGACGCAGTAGTACCTTTGTCCAGGGAAACGGGGCTACGACTGTAACACAGGAAGCCCAGCGACCCGTGCTAACAGAGCTCTGCCGTGCGCGTGAACCCATTACAAACGCACTCTTGCAGCTCCCGTTTACACCTCTTATCCGGTCGGAGTGTGACGCGAAGCCGTCGCCAGTCACACTCCACCACGACCCACGGATAAGGCACAACACAGGAACACGGCTGCAAGAGAGCACAAATCAGTATCCAGTAATGGGTCTCAAACACGCACCTTCCGGGCGGAGAGCCCCGCAACTGATCCGGATAACCACTGAACGTCTGCTGCCGCCTTCCCGGCGCGTTACCGTCTCTGCTACCGCTGGGTCCGTGATGTTTGGCCAGAGACTACTGTTATGTGTCGGACGCAGCTCGGAGAACCGACCAGCGTTTGAAGGACCCAGTATGAAATAAGCAGAGCACGGTACAAAGGCTAACTGAATTTAATACATAACAGTGATAATATAACAACAAAAGGTGCGGCCTGGCGTGGTGCGCTCCCAGCAGCGCTAACGGTCCGGAGCCAGAAGTTGTTTCGGACCCAAGGACCCCGCCGACACCCCCCAGGTGGCCGCAACAACCGAGTCTGTGAAAGAAGGAACCATTATGTGAGTCCACACTCTACACACAGAACACTTAAAGGTGTACAAACAGCAAACACTTCCTGGCTTGATTACTGATCAGCTTCCCAACCTGCAGGCATGGAACATCCAGTTCACAAAACTCCACCGCAGTGAAAGCTGATACATGACTAACAAACAGCTCAATACAATAAGGTGTGAGGGACACCACATTTACTGACTGTATAACTGTTAGTCACAAAATCTAACGTACCTCAGGAAGTGTGCTGACGAGCGTGAGACCTCACCCCCTCCTCTTTCACAGACTGTGCATCAAACCTGGACGTTCTCAGCATCCGCTGCTGATGAGATGGCTCCCAAGACGACGATCTCACCCGTCTGGTCACAAGGTCGCGTCAAATACACACTGTGCACTCCAGTCTTAAATGCCAACATGTTCCAATCCATCCAGATGCACCACAGCTGTGAGTCCTGACGAGTCGCAGGTGATCAGGGTGAGGTCCTGACAGCCTCAGCAACACAGCCACTCAGTCCCAAACGCACGCCACCTGGGAGGAAAACAAAAAGACAAACAAACCGGCAGCCAGGCCCCCCCAGCCATATAACATCCCCATTTACATGAACAAATTGTAATCTATTAGACAAATATGATTCAAACCACCGCAGCGCAGTGCCTTTAATACCTATGGCATGCTCTAATCTCTGTAATAAAATTTTATGGTCAACAGTATCAAAAGCAGCACTGAGGTCTAACAGAACAAGCACAGAGATGAGTCCACTGTCCGAGGCCATAAGAAGATCATTTGTAACCTTCACTAATGCTGTTTCTGTACTATGATGAATTCTAAAACCTGACTGAAACTCTTCAAATAGACCATTCCTCTGCAGATGATCAGTTAGCTGTTTTACAACTACCCTTTCAAGAATTTTTGAGAGAAAAGGAAGGTTGGAGATTGGCCTATAATTAGCTAAGATAGCTGGGTCAAGTGATGGCTTTTTAAGTAATGGTTTAATTACTGCCACCTTAAAAGCCTGTGGTACATAGCCAACTAACAAAGATAGATTGATCATATTTAAGATCGAAGCATTAAATAATGGTAGGGCTTCCTTGAGCAGCCTGGTAGGAATGGGGTCTAATAAACATGTTGATGGTTTGGATGAAGTAACTAATGAAAATAACTCAGACAGAACAATCAGAGAGAAAGAGTCTAACCAAATACCGGCATCACTGAAAGCAGCCAAAGATAACGATACGTCTTTGGGATGTTATGAGTAATTTTTTCTCTAATAGTTAAAATTTTGTTAGCAAAGAAAGTCATGAAGTCATTACTAGTTAAAGTTAATGGAATACTCAACTCAATAGAGCTCTGACTCTTTGTCAGCCTGGCTACAGTGCTGAAAAGAAACCTGGGGTTGTTCTTATTTTCTTCAATTAGTGATGAGTAGAAAGATGTCCTAGCTTTACGGAGGGCTTTTTTATAGAGCAACAGACTCTTTTTCCAGGCTAAGTGAAGATCTTCTAAATTAGTGAGACGCCATTTCCTCTCCAACTTACGGGTTATCTGCTTTAAGCTGCGAGTTTGTGAGTTATACCACGGAGTCAGGCACTTCTGATTTAAAGCTCTCTTTTTTAGAGGAGCTACAGCATCCAAAGTTGTCTTCAATGAGGATGTAAAACTATTGACGAGATACTCTATCTCACTTACAGAGTTTAGGTAGCTACTCTGCACTGTGTTGGTATATGGCATTAGAGAACATAAAGAAGGAATCATATCCTTAAACCTAGTTACAGCGCTTTCTGAAAGACTTCTAGTGTAATGAAACTTATTCCCCACTGCTGGGTAGTCCATCAGAGTAAATGTAAATGTTATTAAGAAATGATCAGACAGAAGGGAGTTTTCAGGGAATACTGTTAAGTCTTCTATTTCCATACCATAAGTCAGAACAAGATCTAAGATATGATTAAAGTGGTGGGTGGACTCATTTACTTTTTGAGCAAAGCCAGTAGAGTCTAATAATAGATTAAATGCAGTGTTGAGGCTGTCATTCTCAGCATCTGTGTGGATGTTAAAATCGCCCACTATAATTATCTTATCTGAGCTAAGCACTAAGTCAGACAAAAGGTCTGAAAATTCACAGAGAAACTCACAGTAACGACCAGGTGGACGATAGATAATAACAAATAAAACTGGTTTTTGGGACTTCCAATTTGGATGGACAAGACTAAGAGTCAAGCTTTCAAATGAATTAAAGCTCTGTCTGGATTTTTGATTAATTATTAAGCTGGAATGGAAGATTGCTGCTAATCCTCCGCCCCGGCCCGTGCTACGAGCATTCTGACAGTTAGTGTGACTCGGGGGTGTTGACTCATTTAAACTAACATATTCATCCTGCTGTAACCAGGTTTCTGTTAGGCAGAATAAATCAATATGTTGATCAATTATTATATCATTTACCAACAGGGACTTAGAAGAGAGAGACCTAATGTTTAATAGACCACATTTAACTGTTTTAGTCTGTGGTGCAGTTGAAGGTGCTATATTATTTTTTTCTTTTTGAATTTTTATGCTTAAACATATTTTAACACTAATCCTCCAGGAGCAGTACTTCTTACTGTTCATGACCATGGTGGCCTTCAAGGAAGGGAACTGTTCATTCTCATTCCACACTTCCTTCTGCATAATTTATTTACATAGTTTGCAAGAGGAGGAAGTGTATTTTACACTTACAAAGGCAGCAGATAGGGGCCTTTCCAGTACGCCGTCACACACGTCATGGTAAAGCAGGCAGTCTGGTCCTGAAGAGTTTGTTTTTTGGGAAAAACAAAATGAGAGGTGTTAAACTTTGAAGTTATTATTTCCTTGTCTGTCTATCTATCTATGATTTTGATTGTTGATATTTCTTTTTATGGAATGTTATGATTAATTATGATGTATTATATGTAATCATGTATTATTCTTACTACAGATAATTTTGGATCAAATTACTATCTGTATTCTAGTATAACAAATGACAACAGAATTGGATTAATAGTTCTTTGGATTGAATGTTGGATTTGTTATGATGTGTCATTATACACAATGATGGAGAAAAATATTTTACACAATAAAATGAATTTGGAATTACTATTATGATTTTGCAAATTCCAGCATCTCCACTTACCTGTTATCCCCCCTTTCTCACACAAAAAAAACATACACTGACGTATTACAATATGAACACATAAATAAAACAATTATATAACTAAAGAAATTAACAAAAGGGGCACAAAATGTAAGGATTAAACAAGTCGAAACGTGCGTGACACGGTTTAAATGCCCGACGCGGACTCTGACACACCACGACGCGAAGTGGAGTGGTATTACTCCGCGACCTTCGCGGAGGTCAGACTCAGCGTCGTGCTTTCAAAGCGTGTAATGCACGGCTTCGAATTGTTTAATTTAATTTAATAATGTCACACACATTGACCTGACACACAAATAATTTTTTAAGTGAACACAACTTCATAGAAACGTAAAAGTATTGGGAACTACTTTATGTTTCGTCTCTCAGCACTTACCACGTGTGGCCTCGCGCCGCAGCTTCAGCCGTGTCGCGCAGATGAAAACGTCCCGAAAATAATCAGATGCGGAGCGCTCGGCCGCCCGCAACAACAAAACCGTTTTTTTTATATTGTTTGTCTTCATCTCTTGTCCCATACGTCCGACGTTTAATATTTACACAGTTGATTTTTAAGTTATTCTCATTTACTCCTCTTTCCATGCCTAAATCTTAGAATTTTGGCCTGCAATAAAAATATTCACGTGGAAATGCATGTTTTATCGGATTTATGACCTTCAGTTGTCAAAACACAGCCGATGTGCGCCAACCGTTAAATACGTTGCTATGGTGACGACCACAGCGGAGTGATACTTACAGTTAATTAACTCGCCGAAACACGTGTGCGTACAAACATAAAAAAAATGCTTGGCAGTTACACAGGTAATTCACAATGAACGTGGTATAAATAACACTACTTCTTCCACACTGCTCCTTTTCATCCAATGATTTGGAAAGTTTTGGTAATTTGTTAATTACAATGTCACCTATTGGCCTTTTATGATATCTCAGGACAGGAAGGTCATAGAGACTCAGTTCAAAGTTAGGCACACTCAGCGCCCTCGATTTAGTGGGGGTAGAAAAATTTTGGAGCCACAAGAACTTTAGGTTAATTTTTCAGGAATATTTTTAGATTAAAATGTGACCTCATGGCCTTCTGTGATATCTCTGGACAGGAAGGTATTACACACTCAGTTCCAAGTCAGGCACGCTCAGCAACATCAATTTAGTGGGGGTAGAAAAAGTATGGAGCCACAAGGACTTTCAGGGCATTTTTCAAAAACATTTTTACATTAGGATGACAACTCTCAGCCTTTTGTGATATCTCAGGACAGGAAGGTGTTAGAGACGCAGTTCCAAGTCAGGAACGCTCAGCGCCCTCGATTTAGTGGGGGTAGAAAAATTTTGGAGCCACGACGACTTTCAGATCTTTTTTCAAGAACATTTTTACATTAGGATGTGACATCTCGGCCTTTTCTCATATCTTGGGACAGGAAAGTGCTAGAGACTCAGTTCCAAGTCAGGCACGCTCAGCACACTTGATTTAGTGGGGGTAGACAAAGTTTGGAGCAACTATGACTTTTGCATGACATTTCAGCAATATTTGGACATTAGCATGTTAGCTGTCGGCCTTTTGTCATATCTCGGGACAGGAAAGTGCTAGAGACTCAGTTCCAAGTCAGGCACGCTCAGCACCCTCGATTTAGTGGGGGTAGACAAACTTTGGACCTGATATGACTTTCAGCTGATTTTTCATGAATATTTTTACATTAGTATGTGAACACTAGGACTTAGATCATATCTCAGGACATGAACGTGCTACACACTCATTTCCAAGTCACGGACGCTGAGCACGCTCTATTTAGTGTAGTTACAAATATTTTTTAGCCTCTACCACTTTCGGCTGATTTTTCAGCAATATTGATACATTAGGATGTGACCTCTTGTACTTTTGTGATATCTCAGGACAGGAAGGTGTTAGATAATCAGTTCCAAGTCAGGCACGCTAAGCACCCTCGAGTTAGTGGTGGTAGAAAAAATGTGGAGCCAATAGCACTTTCGGTTGAATTATAAGCAATATTTAAACATTAGGATGTCGCCTCTCGGCCTTTTGTGATATGTCAGGACAGGAAGGTGCTAGAGACTCAGTTCAAAGTCAGGCACGCTCAACACCCTCGATTTAGTGGGCGTAGACAAAGTTTCGAGTCACAAGGACTTACGGCTGATTTTTCTGCAATATTTTAAAATTAAGATGTGAGATCTTGGCCTTTTGTGTAATCTCAGCACAGGAAGGTGATAGAGAGTCCGTTCAAAGTCAGGCACGCTCAGCGACCGCGATGTAGTGTGGCTTGGCCCAAAAATGAGCAAAATCACATTTAGCTCATTTTTGCTCAACACTTGGCAGTATTTCCATAAATGCCTTTTGACATGTGCTTTTGGGGCCGCTACTCGGCGCAGGAAGGTTGTAGAGAGCTCATACAACTATCCACGTATTCGTCTTGACCAGACCTTTCAAATCAGACCACATTAGTTACGCTTTGACCTTGACATTTGTGCTTTACACACAACAAAGGACTTCATAGTTTTATATCAGGCATTAGACTTCATATAAAGTTGGCTTCATTAAATCTAGTCACACACTTGATAGATGTCACTGCTACAAATTTCAATTACTATGTCCGAACAATAAACCTCTTACATTCATTTGTACACACAATGTATTTGAGAAAAGCCATTTATGATGAGATTTTAAGTTTCAGCTTCCGATAAAAACACTCTGTAAATGAATGATTTTTAAAACTTTATTAACATTAAAACTATGTGCAAACACTGAGTTGACATTAAAAACACACTTAATAAATGGAACAAATACAAAATATATAACATCAAAAAACAAAAATGCTTAAATTGAATTGTAAAAATAAAGAAATATAATAAAAATATATTAATGTCCTTTTAAAAAAAACTATTTACATAATAACAAATATGACTAGTGTCTATTGAGGTGGGGGGGCATCGGGGCGAGAGATCAAAACTGCAGGATAAAGATGGGGTTGTTGTTGTTCCTCGTCCGAACCGATATGGCCGGTGACGTGAGGGGGAGTCGGGGTTGTGGTAGGGGAGACAGGTGCAACTTCAGGTGTTGCCAACGGAACAGAAGGGACATCGGGGATAGATGACAACAAACCAGGGGACACAGGATCGGGTTCACTTACTGACGCCTCCATCACGGCACTGACTTGGGAGGGAGTTGATGTCGGCGTCAGGGACAAAATGGAAAACTCAAACTCCGAGTCATGACAACTGAGGGATACATCAGGGGGAGAAAAACTAAAAGTAGGGTATACATGGGGTTGTGTTGGTTCAGATTCAGACCTTGGCGGAGTGGCAGTGGAGGGAGTTGAGACTTGCGTAGGTGAAACATGTGAGAGTTCAAAAGTTAGGTCATGGGGGGGACTGAGAGTGGGGGACGAGGAACAAACAACAGGGGAGACATGGGGGACATGGGAAACCTGTGGTGGTGAAGACTCCATCCCAGCAGTGAGACTGCTGGGAGTTTCACTTGAACTGGGGGACACCAATGCTTTTGGGGTTTTGGAAGGTTGTGTGGGGGTAACTTGTGGTGATGAAGAAAAAACCCGATGGAAAACCTGGGAAGGAGGGTCAGTGGAGTGTGGAGGGGTGCTGAGTGTGGAAAGCTGTCCATCTGAGGCCACTCTCTGTTTTATTGGAGTGTCTGTTATGGGAGAGTGAAAAAACACATGTGCAATGTGCAAGTTAGACATGACTGCCTAATAATCATCAATAATAGGATTTATAAATTTTAACAACATTTATTTATATTATCTGAAAACTTACGTTGTGTTTTGCGGGACTTGCTGGGAGTCCGGCGGACTATTTGGACAAAAGGAGAAATTAGTCATCTTTTACACTATTGATAAATGTGCATCATGTACAGCTACTTCTTTAAAGTATTGGCATTGGCATATAAGGTACACAGATCTAATTCAGTTCCTTATTTCAAGTGTATATTACACATACAAAGTCATAAATGGGGCCTTACCTGTCCACCTCAACATCCGTCCGGGGGTGAAGGGAGACATCACAGACAACCTTGTCTGTAAAAGTTTTTTCTTTGGGAAATAAAAAGTGAAATGTGTTAAAGTTTGTATTACGTAGTTCCTTGTCTGTCTGTCTGTCTGTCTGTCTGTCTGTCTGTCTATCTATCTATCTATCTATCTATCTATCTATCTATCTATCTATCTATCTATCTATCTATCTATCTATCTATCTATCTATGATCTCAGGGAACCTATACAATATCTGTTTGAAATAATAACTACCTTTAGCCTGTGCACTGGACGGCCGCTGGATGGCCCAGCTGAGGAGGGTCCCTCGTCGCCATCATCATCCTCCCGTTTTCTCTTTTGTGTATGAAATGGACGCTCGCTCGATGGACCAGCTGAGGAGGGTCCCTCGTCGCCGTCATCATCTTGAGTTCTTGAACTCATCTTTTTGGCAGTTGGTGACTCCTTGGGGAAGTCAGACACAAAAGAAACATTGATGTTGACACGTTAATGTTTGTAATGTTTATCATATGTTTCTTGATGCACGGGATACTAAAAAAAATAATTATGATGCCTTGTATGTCTAGTACATGTGAATATTTTACATTAAAGCTGACTTGACTGTATCTGTTGGAGCATTAAATGTCTGTTGGAAGTAGTAACTCAGACTTACAGGGAAGAGGGCCCGCCGTGAATGTTTTGGGCTTCTGACAACCTCCTTGGGACCACCTGCTGCCGCCCCAGCCTCCTCCTCCTCCTCCTCGTCACTGGTCTCCTCCTGTGACTCAGGGGAGTCGTGTCCGACTCCTCTGAGTCAGTAGACTCGTGTATGGTCACTACGTCCTCTGTCCCCTCCTCACGGGACTCAGGACCCTGTGGCTGGTGCTCCTCCGCCTGTGCCACCTGCTGCTGCTCTCGACCGCTCCCGGTGATTGCAGCCAGCATGAAGTCGTGGACACGAGCGGTGGCAGCAGGTGGCGGGTCGGCTTTGTAGAATTTTTTTGAGGTGGCCAGATCGTGGCACATTAAATGTGCCACATCACTGGCCTGTTTTTCAGTGGCACACTCCAGGGCCTAAATACATAAAGACATAAATACATACACAAATACATATATACAAACATACATGCCGGGAACCACGTTGTTGTACTCACGAGTGGCCATTGAACTTCTCAATGCGTTAAATGTGGGGGATGGCGCCGGAAGGCCAAGGTCCAGCCAAATACGTTTAAAATCTGACAGAAGTAGGGGAGCCCTACCCCCGGATCTGCCGGAAAAGACGTACTCTGAAGTCCACCCCCGCATTTTGTCTCTGCGGTCCAGCCAGCCCTTCAGGATGTCGTAGGTGGCACCATCCACCGGGACCCGTGCATCCCCAAATGTGCGGCGAGTCTTGTGCTCCTTCACCTGGATGATGACACAATGAGTAAAACACACATACTACATTACATTACACTTCTCCAAAGCAGCGGTTAGACCACGGCTGCAGCATTTGTCCAATATATGAAATGTGTTGTTTTCCAATGTATGAATGAACTATAATAAATACAGGAATGGAAAAGAAAACCCACATAAATTACATAGCACTGCCCGTTTTTTTTGGCCTCCAGCATGTCCGATGACCTCATGTTTTTAATTACGGTCACCCTGTGGCCAGTTTCCCCCACAATCTTCCCAGCGAGCAGGGCCAAGAAGCGTTGAATCGCTTGTGGTGTTTTGACAAACAAAGCTCGCTCTAAGAAAAAATACATAAAACATTAGCCAAAAAAAAAATTACATTTACATATGCAAAAAAAATAGTCATTCATTAAAACAATTAACTTTTTTACATGTGTAATTTTAAGTATAACACAGTCAGCATTTCAACTTTAATGACTTCACTCCAGAGAAAACACACACAAAGTGTACAGAATGCATTGTAACCTATTTAAACTCTAATGTCCTAACTCTAACCCTAACACACACATAGAGTACAGAATGTGAACAGTTCGTTAATTAAAGTCTATTCTCCTAACTACCTCTGGAGTCCAAACACAAAGTCTACCAGATGCATCCTTCTTTATTTAAAGTCTAATGTCCTACGTCTACAGTACACACACATCCACTACATAATGGGAACCCATCCGGACATAAGTACACTTACTGAAAAATTTGGGCAGCTGAGTTTTGGCTTTCTGGATGAAGTCCCGGTGCACCTGCATGGGGAGGACCTTCTCTGAAATGCATAGAATACAAGCAAAATATAACATAGAAGAGAATAGAAGAGAATCAAAATACTAAACCTTTAACATCAATAAAGAAGTGTAATGACATATGTAACCTTCAACATACATTTATCACATAATAGATAACTGCAGACATACAGTAAATGGGAAAGTCAATACATAAATGTGGATTATATGGGAAATATAGCTATTGTATGAAAATGAAAGTATTATTGCAGTCTACTGATTGTGCACTGACTCAGTAATGACCTTACCAGATTTCCGCCTTCTAACGGACACGACGTGTGTCACAACGGTGCCAGCCAGATTGCGGAGCTCCCTCGACAGCACATCCCTTATTCCGGACAAATTGCGGTCAGACAGGCGCACACCCTCAGGCCACGCTCTACCCACCCATTTAAAAAACTCAGAGGTGTCAATTAATTTCTTCTTGACAGTGGTAGGGGCCAGACCACGCTCCTTCCAGGCGTCGGCAGCTCTACAAAACAAAAGTTTGAAAAAGGGCCTATTCTGGTGATTTTACACTAAGGAACACAGCGTAGACACACATGATCATCTACAACATTAATTACGTAGACATTACACTTTCTTTTTACAACAGATGCCACTTAATTGTCATGACTGAGTATAAATACAGGGAGATGAAATGAAGTTTGATGCACCTTGAACAAAACATTACTTACTCGGTGATCCTGCTGTGATCTTTGAGATGCAGCAGGTCCCTCCTTGGCACCGAACCCCTGGCAGAGGCCAACAGAAATTGGCGCACTGACTGCACACGTTGTTGGACATTGGATGCCTCCTTGGTGGTGGCATGCCGTGTCGTAATTCGTTGCCGAAAAAGTTCCAAGAGTTGCTCTACAAAAATGCAGCAGGAAGTTTACATTATATTACATTACCCTTAGCAACTTCAAGTTATTTACAGGTTATTGGTTACAGTCCCTGAAGCAATGTATGGTTGTGTGTCTTGGTCAAGGCCACTTCAGGTATGGATCAAAGTGTAGGGAGAAGAAAGGGTAGGAAGTGAACATGCAAACATACATTCTTAAGTCCAACTCCCTAACCACTAGGCCACAACGTCCTCCGTTTAACAAAGACATGAATCTTTGGAGAAGTGTGAAGAAAAAAACCATTTAAATATATACCAACCGTATCCTGGAAGACTGTGTTCCTCTCCCGCCGCAACTGTCTCTCGGGTCCGCTGGTGTTTACGACGTGGTGGTGCACGCGTGCTCTTGACCAAGCGTGCCCTCAACACAGTGATGGTCATCACATGACGGCGGATGGTTTCATCTCTCACCCTGCAGCCAGGGCAAGAGAGGGCAGTGGCAGCAGTGGAGGTTGTTGGTGCTTCCGGGGCAGGGGGGGCATCCCGGCGGCCCTCCTCCTCCTCCTCCTCCTCCTCCTCAACCAAGTCCAGGGTGCTAACCATCGGTACTACTGGCAGTGAGGCACGCAGTGTACGAAGGTCCTGCAGGACCTTCTTTTTTAGGACCTGTCGCAACAGGTCCTTCCTCTGAGGCTCCTGATAAAAAAAATGGTAATAAGTGTTTAGAGATTATAGAAAAAAGAAGTACTGTCTCATCATGTCATATTTCTTGTGTGTACAAGTATATTTTTACAAAGCTCAATGCCTTGTAATGTCAGATATCTTGTGTGTGTATCTTCCCACAAATATCAATGTGTCAATTTCATCTTTCTTGTGTGTGTGCAAATATCTGTGCAAAAAGCTCACAGTCAGATCCTTGTGTTGGAACCGCAAGTGCTTGTCCAGACGTGCGAATTCCATGTTGCACAAGGGGCACGGTAACTTGCCTTTGTTTCCCCTGAAATAAATAAAGGAAAACATAAATGTAAACAATTGAATTCTCACAATAAAGTAGCATCAAATGCTAGTATATCACACATTGAGCTTATTCAATGCTGTCCAAAAAAACCTCACCGGCCTGTTGCAGACGTCATAAGGAGGCTCAGCTCCTCCTTATTTCTTATGCCATGACCCTTGTATAGGTGTTGGCGTAAGTAGTTGTACTTGTTGTGGCAAAGCTCACACTCCATTCTGAAAGATAAACTAAAATTACTTACTTATGTGATAACATACACAAAAAACAATGAAAATAACAACCAAAACAACAACGTTTGTGCAAAACCATGCAAAATCAATCATATATTTGGACCTTTTCAATTTTTAATGGATAACTTGCCTTTTTGGAAACGACTACAGTGTACTTCAGCATTTCAAATGTAATTACTTAAGTACACAGATAACACACACAAAAACTGTAAGGAATGCATTGTTACATATTCTAAATGTAATCTCCAACATCCACAGGCCACACAAAAAAGAGTAATTAATTGGAAGGAAGACTTACTTATTTATTTAGACTTAATGAATAATTGGGGCTTCACGCAAATGGTCTGTTTCACAAATTGTATTTATAGAGTATAATCTTGTAAACACACAATTCAACGATATAGTTTCAAATACAAGTGATGACATTATTACAAATGTTATGTTGATGACAGATGTTAGCAATCATTCACCTGTTTTTTCTAAATTGCAATAAAGAAATAGGTACCAGAAAAAACAAAATGTATAAACTTGAAAAGACATAAGTCACTAAAAGCCAGGGAGGCATTAACATATGATCATAACATTCTGAATAGGGAAGAAGTTTATGTCAGTGATGTAAAGTAAATCTAGCATATTATTCGTTTATTAAAATATTGATGAATTTATATAATAACTGTAATTTTAAGAAAATTCTTAAAAAATTAAATAATACATAAATACGTTACGGTAAGTTTTTATAAGTTAAAGATAATGACATGCTTATTATGTACATATACACTCGCGACGGACCGAGGAACCTTCGACAAGCACTTGTTTATAGTGGTACCGCATAATGAAACGGACTTAATGTTTACACACGAACACAATTACGGCAGCGAATTTTTAAATATCAAAGAGAGACATTTAATCGTGAGACGTATGTACGGTAAGTATTGATAAGTGAAACATAATCACCTGCTTATATAATTATACACTCGACGTAATGAGGTGGCATATGTGTGACAAGTATTTATGACGTTACGGTTTAATAGTTACCATTGTAGCATATTAGCTCCAGACGGACGTAAGCGTAATACTAACAAGTGTTAAACCTTTCACGTACTACGGCACGCGCCTTAGTGCATCAGAACAGCTTACCTCTCCGATGATTGTCGGCAAAAATGACTAAACACTGCAGCGTAATAAGCCCTTAAATACAGTGTAATAGCCAATTCTGATTGGCTGGGACACTCACACACCCCTAGCCTGCACCCCCAAACTGCATTAACATAAAAGGTCAAATGGCCTATCTGAGCAATAAATCTCACAGGAGGGTCAACAACACCCTAAACCCCCTGTGGAGAGCTACTTCTGAAATGTAAATAAGTTGCACTCCCAACACCTCAGGGGAGGGGTGTTTGCATAATTACCTGCTGCAGGCTCTTTGTTTTCAAGGTACAGGTTGGGACATGTAAGGTGACATGTCCCAACAGGAAAATAACATTTTCATTAAACACACATGGATATCAATGATTTAAAAGTGAGAATAGCCATTTCTTTCTACTATCTGTATTTAATAATTTATTACATTAATTTTAAAAGGACAAGCAGAAATAAATCATCACAACCACCAAAATGAAAGACAACAAAATTTTAGATTTAATAAAACTTTTTACCATACAATATTTCAATGTCCAGCATCATTATTGGACATTATTTAAAAACATGACATTTCTTTGACATGCCACATAACCATATCTACCTATGATTTCAGGGAACACCCGTGAAAGATGACTTCTAACTCGTGGCATGTCAATCACCATCACATCGTCACAGCAACAGACTGATCCTCCCCGAGGAATGGATGCAGGATTTGATATAAAAGTCAAAGGAGAAGAGGAAGGGAAAGATGGGGAACTCTGTGAAGGGAAGGGGGGAGAGAAGAAAAAACAAAGCAGAAAGGAGCACACTCGACAGACTGGTGGAGAGTCGGAGGTGGGGATGTTGAGGATGAGGGTAGAGACAGCACAGCGGTGGGACAAAAGGACAGCATCACAAACAACATGACATCCACACACTGGATTCAACATTGTATTGCAGCCTTGTGGAGATTGGGTGGTGTTTTGAGGATGAGGGTTAGGGTTTGGAGCAGCGTTGGGACAGCAGGACAGCATCCCAAACAAGATGACATCCACACACTGGATTCAACAGTTTACTGCAGCCTGGTGGAGAGTGGGTGGTGTGATGATGATGACATCCACACACTGGATTCAACATTGAATTGCAGTGAGCTGCTTTGCAATGGTCAAGACAACACATAAAGGCGGCTAGGAGTAGGGTTACATGTGATGGAAGACTGCAACTGGGACTGCTCTGCAATGGTGAGACAGCTACGATTAGGGTTTTCTGTGGTGGAAGACTGCTACTGCGACTGAGGACGTCCCTGATGGATTCAGCAATGAATTACAGTCAGCTGTTTTGAAATGGTAAAAACAAAACATCAAACCGTTTAGGATTACTGTTACCTGTGGTGGAACATTGCTGCTTTGACACAGTGCTGTTTTATAGGTCAGAAGAAGGGTGCGCAGGGCCCTCCTCCCTGCTCCTACATCTTGCCCGGGATTCCAGGACCGCAGGCCTGGTTCACCTCCAGAAAACGACACCATCCACGGCCAGAATCCGCGAAGAGATCCGCTTCAACGGACGTCTTCCTGTTCCACTACGACTACTCCAACCGCTGCTTTTCACTAGAGACGCCGTGATTGAAGTGTGACAAGCGGGAGGGGCAGCATGGACTGTGGCGTGTGCTGTACACGGCAGCTACACACAGAGCTCAGTCAGAGCACAGTCTTCAAACCGTGCGCAAAGCTGCTCAGGCACGTAAGAGGCACATCTTCGTCAGTGGGCCCTCAACGTCACACTGGCAGTCGCTCAGTGAGTGGGGCATCAGATGACATAGTACGCGTTAAACAGCGCATAGTACACACCTGTAGTTTAATGCTACTGGCAGGATGAACCAGGCAGGCAGACTTGGTTTGGGTTTAGGGTTACGTTCAGGTTATTGGTCTGCATCATGGTTACGTTTATGGTCAGGGTCACAGGTAGGGTTCATGTCAGGGTCACGGGCAGGGTCAGGTTTAGGGATAGTGTGAGGGGATTGCTGTCATCATCCAGGTCAAAGGCCAGGTCCAGGCGGGGTTAGGGTTAAGGGTTAGTGTGACGGGATTGTTGTCGTCATCCAGGCCAAAGGGCAAGTCCAGGCAGGGTTAGGGTGAGGGATAGTGTGAAGGGAATCTGTTGTCATAATCCAGACCAAGGGTCAACTCCAGGCGGGGTTAGGGTTAGGCCACACATGAGTGAGATGCAGCCTTACTTGATACCCACCACGGCTTAAACATATTTTAACACTAATCCTCCAGGAGCAGTACTTCTTACTGTTCATGACCATGGTGGCCTTCAAGGAAGGGAACTGTTCATTCTCCTTCCGCACTTCCTTCTGCATAATTTATTTACATAGTTTGCAGGAGGAGGAAGTCTTGAAAGATGACAGAGTTTGCAGGAGGAGGAAGTCTTGAAAGATGACAGAGTTTGCAGGAGGAGGAAGTCTTGAAAGATGCCAGAGTTTGCAGGAGGAGGAAGTCTTGAAAGATGACAGTTTGCAGGAGGAGGAAGTGTATTTTACACTTACAAAGGCAGCAGATAGGGGCCTTTCCAGTACGCCGTCACACACGTCATGGTAAAGCAGGCAGTCTGGTCCTCAAGAGTTTGTTTTTTGGGAAAAACAAAATGAGAGGTGTTAAACATTGAAGTTATTATTTCCTTGTCTGTCTATCTATCTATGATTTTGATTGTTGATATTTCTTTTTATGGAATGTTATGATTAATTATGATGTATTATATGTAATCATGTATTATTCTTACAGCCTGGTGGAGAGTGGGTGGTGTGTTGAGGATGAGGGTTAGGAGCAGCGTTGGGACAGCAGGACAGCATCCCAAACAACACGACATCCACACACTGGATTCCACATTGTATTGCAGCCTGGTGGAGATTCGGAAGTGGGTGCGTTGAGGATGAGGGTAGAGACAGCACAGCGGTGGGACAGCAGGACAGCATCCCAAACAAGATGACATCCACACACTGGATTCAGCAGTTTACTGCAGCCTGGTGGAGAGTGGGTGGTGTGTTGATGATGAGGATAGGGACAGCACTGTTGGGAAAGTGTAAGTACACGGACCCACAACAGGGGGCGCAAATGAACGGACAATGGAATAGGTCAAATAACACACTGTACTGTTGTGAATATGCACAACAAGGACAACAGATTACAATAAAGGACAAAGTCAAATTCACACAGGTGTCGTGTGTGCAGGCTCGAAGATAGGAGACGCCTCTCCAAAGTAGAACCGGAACCACACGGTTTCCTCCGCCACCAGACCCCGGGAATACTGGAGCCGCCAAGTCCCGAACTCCCAGGTGGCCAATGCCTCCGCGTGTCGGACCTGGTACTGCTGGCGAGGAATAAAGAACAGTTAATGGAGGGCGCGTTCGCATCCAGGAATCCGAACGGCAGGTAAGCTACCTCCACCTCTCGTTGGGAAGTTCTCTCAGAGAAATGCACAAAGTCACAAAGATCACTGTCAAACAGTTAGCTGAGTACGTTACCTTCTCGGTAGAAACGATATCTCGGCAAAGAGGTGGAGACGTCGTCCTGCTGATATACTCCTGCCGATCAGATGATTGGTAAAAGCTGTTGCAGGTGATGCGTGACAGCTGTCACCCTGGCTGCTCCTGTGAGGCGGCTGCTCCCTCTGGTGCCTGGAGCCCGCACTCCAGACAGGGCGCCCTCTGGTGGTGGGCCAGCAGTACCTCCTCTTCTGGCGGCCCACACAACAAGCACAGCGGCCAGCAGGACAGCATCCCAAACAACACGACATCCACACACTGGATTCAACATTGAATTGCAGTGAGCTGCTTTGCAATGGTCAAGACAACACATCAATCAATCAATTTTTTTATATAGCGCCAAATCACAACAAACAGTTGCCCCAAGGCGCTTTATATTGTAAGGCAAGGCCATACAATAATTATGTAAAACCCCAACGGTCAAAACGACCCCCTGTGGGCAAGCACTTGGCTACAGTGGGAAGGAAAAACTCCCTTTTAACAGGAAGAAACCTCCAGCAGAACCAGGCTCAGGGAGGGGCAGTCTTCTGCTGGGACTGGTTGGGGCTGAGGGAGAGAACCAGGAAAAAGACATGCTGTGGAGGGGAGCAGAGATCGATCACTCATGATTAAATGCAGAGTGGTGCATACAGAGCAAAAAGAGAAAGAAACAGTGCATCATGGGAACCCCCCAGCAGTCTACGTCTATAGCAGCATAACTAAGGGATGGTCCAGGGTCACCTGATCCAGCCCTAACTATAAGCTTTAGCAAAAAGGAAAGTTTTAAGCCTAATCTTAAAAGTAGAGAGGGTGTCTGTCTCCCTGATCTGAATTGGGAGCTGGTTCCACAGGAGAGGAGCCTGAAAGCTGAAGGCTCTGCCTCCCATTCTACTCTTACAAACCCTAGGAACTACAAGTAAGCCTGCAGTCTGAGAGCGAAGCGCTCTATTGGGGTGATATGGTACTACGAGGTCCCTAAGATAAGATGGGACCTGATTATTCAAAACCTTATAAGTAAGAAGAAGAATTTTAAATTCTATTCTAGAATTAACAGGAAGCCAATGAAGAGAGGCCAATATGGGTGAGATATGCTCTCTCCTTCTAGTCCCCGTCAGTACTCTAGCTGCAGCATTTTGAATTAACTGAAGGCTTTTTAGGGAACTTTTAGGACAACCTGATAATAATGAATTACAATAGTCCAGCCTAGAGGAAATAAATGCATGAATTAGTTTTTCAGCATCACTCTGAGACAAAACCTTTCTGATTTTAGAGATATTGTGTAAATGCAAAAAAGCAGTCCTACATATTTGTTTAATATGCGCGTTGAATGACATATCCTGATCAAAAATGACTCCAAGATTTCTCACAGTATTACTAGAGGTCAGGGTAATGCCATCCACAGTAAGGATCTGGTTAGACACCATGTTTCTAAGATTTGTGGGGCCAAGTACAATAACTTCAGTTTTATCTGAGTTTAAAAGCAGGAAATTAGAGGTCATCCATGTCTTTATGTCTGTAAGACAATCCTGCAGTTTAGCTAATTGGTGTGTGTCCTCTGGCTTCATGGATAGATAAAGCTGGGTATCATCTGCGTAACAATGAAAATTTAAGCAATACCGTCTAATAATACTGCCTAAGGGAAGCATGTATAAAGTGAATAAAATTGGTCCTAGCACAGAACCTTGTGGAACTCCATAATTAACTTTAGTCTGTGAAGAAGATTCCCCATTTACATGAACAAATTGTAATCTATTAGACAAATATGATTCAAACCACCGCAGCGCAGTGCCTTTAATACATATGGCATGCTCTAATCTCTGTAATAAAATTTTATGGTCAACAGTATCAAAAGCAGCACTGAGGTCTAACAGAACAAGCACAGAGATGAGTCCACTGTCCGAGGCCATAAGAAGATCATTTGTAACCTTCACTAATGCTGTTTCTGTACTATGATGAATTCTAAAACCTGACTGAAACTCTTCAAATAGACCATTCCTCTGCAGATGATCAGTTAGCTGTTTTACAACTACCCTTTCAAGAATTTTTGAGAGAAAAGGAAGGTTGGAGATTGGCCTATAATTAGCTAAGATAGCTGGGTCAAGTGATGGCTTTTTAAGTAATGGTTTCATTACTGCCACCTTAAAAGCCTGTGGTACATAGCCAACTAACAAAGATAGATTGATCATATTTAAGATCGAAGCATTAAATAATGGTAGGGCTTCCTTGAGCAGCCTGGTAGGAATGGGGTCTAATAAACATGTTGATGGTTTGGATGAAGTAACTAATGAAAATAACTCAGACAGAACAATCGGAGAGAAAGAGTCTAACCAAATACCGGCATCACTGAAAGCAGCCAAAGATAACGATACGTCTTTGGGATGGTTATGAGTAATTTTTTCTCTAATAGTTAAAATTTTGTTAGCAAAGAAAGTCATGAAGTCATTACTAGTTAAAGTTAATGGAATACTCAGCTCAATAGAGCTCTGACTCTTTGTCAGCCTGGCTACAGTGCTGAAAAGAAACCTGGGGTTGTTCTTATTTTCTTCAATTAGTGATGAGTAGAAAGATGTCCTAGCTTTACGGAGGGCTTTTTTATAGAGCAACAGACTCTTTTTCCAGGCTAAGTGAAGATCTTCTAAATTAGTGAGACGCCATTTCCTCTCCAACTTACGGGTTATCTGCTTTAAGCTGCGAGTTTGTGAGTTATACCACGGAGTCAGGCACTTCTGATTTAAAGCTCTCTTTTTTAGAGGAGCTACAGCATCCAAAGTTGTCTTCAATGAGGATGTAAAACTATTGACGAGATACTCTATCTCACTTACAGAGTTTAGGTAGCTACTCTGCACTGTGTTGGTATATGGCATTAGAGAACATAAAGAAGGAATCATATCCTTAAACCTAGTTACAGCGCTTTCTGAAAGACTTCTAGTGTAATGAAACTTATTCCCCACTGCTGGGTATACCATCAGAGTAAATGTAAATGTTATTAAGAAATGATCAGACAGAAGGGAGTTTTCAGGGAATACTGTTAAGTCTTCTATTTCCATACCATAAGTCAGAACAAGATCTAAGATATGATTAAAGTGGTGGGGTGACTTCGCTCTCAGACTGCAGGCTTACTTGTAGTTCCTAGGGTTTTTAAGAGTAGAATGGGAGGCAGAGCCTTCAGCTTTCAGGCTCCTCTCCTGTGGAACCAGCTCCCAATTCGGATCAGTGAGACAGACACCCTCTCTACTTTTAAGATTAGGCTTAAAACTTTCCTTTTTGCTAAAGCTTATAGTTAGGACTGGATCAGGTGACCCTGAACCATCCCTTAGTTATGCTGCTATAGACTTAGACTGCTGGGGGGTTCCCATGATGCACTGAGTGTTTCTTTCTCGTTTTGCTCTGTATGCACCACTCTGCATTTAATCATTAGTGATTGATCTCTGCTCTCTTCCACAGCATGTCTTTTTCCTGGTTCTCTCCCTCAGCCCCAACCAGTCCCAGCAGAAGACTGCCCCTCCCTGAGCCTGGTTCTGCTGGAGGTTTCTTCCTGTTAAAAGGGAGTTTTTCCTTCCCACTGTCGCCAAGTGCTTGCTCACAGGGGGTCGATTTGACCGTTGGGGTTTTTCTGTAATTATTGTATGGCTTTTGCCTTACAATATAAAGCGCCTTGGGGCAACTGTTTGTTGTGATTTGGCGCTATATAAATAAAATTGATTTGATTTGATTTGATCCCTTCTTCCTGAATGTTTCTGAAAAAGGGGGAGTTGTTAATGCTGCCCTATATCAGAAAAAAGGGGGTGAGAGAAAGGTACTAATGTACTACAGTTCAAAACTTGACTCAGTGGAACAAGGACAACCTCCATGCACAAAACATGCAGCAGCAGTGGCTAAAGCAATCACAAAAACAGCACACATTGTGATGTCTCACCCACTGACAATGCTGACCTCATATATGGTCGCATCATTTGTCTCGTCCGAGGCTTTCACCATGACTAGCCTAAGACAAACCAGAAGGCATTTTGTTGCAGCCACACATCACCTACAGCACTGAAGGTGTAAATATGGCTGACACTATGGATTCTCTACCCGCACACAGATGTGAAGAAAAAGTGGAAGCAGATGTGAAATTAAGGCAGGATTTACAAGCAGAACCACTGTTGGGAGCAACAAGGATTGTGTTCACAGATGGATGCTGCTGGAGAAGCCCAATGGAAGGGCTAAAGGCAGGATTCGCTGTAGTTGAACTCTACCCAAACTCAGGGACATTCAGGACAGTAGCATCAGGACAGATCCTCAACAAGCCATCCGCGCAGAGAGCAGAATTACATGCATGAGCTGAAGCACTAAAACATTCAAAAGGTGAAAATGTGACAATCTACACTGACTCTGCTTATGGTGTAGTTCACTATGAGTTGGCAAGATGGTACAGGACTGACTTTCTGACAGCAGCAGGACAACCTGTAAAACATTATGACATAGTGACTCACCTGGCAGAAGCCATGATGGGACCTAACAAACTGGCTATAGTAAAATGCAGAGGACATTCAAAAGACCAAGCAGTAAATGTCTATGAAGGAAACAATCAGGCAGCAAAGGCAGCTGCAGGGTACCAAGGAGAGTTGATGATGTACTCAGAAGAGGAAGAAGCAGAGTTGCAAGGACACACATTAACAAAGTGGGATGTGTGTGAAATGCAAGATAATGCAGGAGCATATGAAAAATCAGTGTGGAAACAATATGGAGCAATAGAAAAGGACAGACTTTGGAGATTTATTGATGGGAGAATCTGCTTACCATCAGCATTGGCACATATCATAATTGATGGAGCACATGGTATGGCTCATTTGTCAAGAAGGCAGACAGAGAAAAAATTGTGTCAGAACACTGGTGGCATCCCAGACTAACTGAACTGATTGATTAAACATCAACTGGAAAACTGCAAGGTATGTCTGGAGTACAATGTGCATCCAGGCATGACCCCCACAATGGGGTCATATCCGATACCAACTGCTCAGTTTCAGGACATAGTAATTGATTACACAGACATGGGCCCAGAAAATCAAACTCAATGTTACAGGTACTTGCTGGTCATTGTTGATTGCTATACAAAGTGGGTAGAGGCCATCCCCACCAAAAAGGAAGATGCTGCATCAGTGTGCAAATATCTGATCAATCAGTTCATATCTAGACATGGGTTTCCAACATCAATCAGATCAGACAATGGTTCACATTTCAAAAATGAAGATCTGGCTAGAGTCGAGAAAAGCATGGGCATTAAACACAGATTTGGCTCCGTTTATCACCCACAGTCCCAAGGACTGGTGGAGAGAGCAAATCGGACACTAAAGGAGAAGCTGGCTACAGTTTGTGCTGACTCAAAACTGACCTGGGTACAGGCATTGCCAACTGCCTTGATGGCTATCAGGGCTTCTGTTAACTCATCAACAGGATTCTCCCCGCATGAACTTTACATAGGAAGGAGTTTTCCCAATCCAGCTGCCACTGGCATAAGGGGGACGCCCCTAGATGTCAACCAAATACAACATACTACCTATTATTTGCTACTAACTGCATTGGTAGCCTTGCTCTCGTTCCAGGTGCAGCAACAAGAAGACAATCCTCGACAGGGACCTGTGGGGAATAAAGCAGATCCAGGAGATTGGATCTGGTTGAAGGTAATTGTGGGACCTGACTGTTGTACATTCATTCCAGACAATTCAGGTGACAGTGGTGTCATTGCTCAAGCCAAAGCTAATCTAACTCAAATTCGGGATGCAATTGAAAAGGGATACAAGGTCTATTAGAAAAGAAACCGACCATTTTATTTTTTAAAAAAACTATATGGATTTGATTCATATGTTTTTACGTCAGCCAAGCTTGAACCTTCGTGTGCATGCGTGAGTTTTTCCATGCCTGTCGGTTGCGTCATTCGCCTGTGAGCACGCCTTGTGGGAGGAGTGGTCCAGCCCCCTCGTCAGAATTCCTTTGTCTGAGAAGTTGCTGAGAGACTGGTGCTGTACTTCATCAAAATTTTTTCAAAAACTGTGAGGCACATCCAAGTGGACACCATTCGAGAAATTCAGCTGGTTTTCTGTGAAACTTTTAACGGCTGATTAGAGATTTTGGATTGTTACTATCGCTTTAAGGACTTCCCACGGAGCGGGACGTCGCACAGCGCTCCGAGGCGACGTCGTCATCCTGTTTCAAGCTGAAAACCTCCAAATTTAAGCCTCTGTTAACCCAGGACCAGCGCCAATTCGTCCGCACGTCTTTCATTAAAAAAATCTCCTTCAACAGTGGAATGTCCGGATAAACTGCTGATTCCGACCTCTTCTGAAACTTCTCTGTTCTCTCACGATGTCCTGGGTCAACAGAGGCTTAAATTTGGAGGTTTTCAGCTTGAAACAGGATGACGACTTCGCCTCGGAGCGCTGCGCGACGTCCCGCTCTGTGGGAAGTCCTTAAAGTGATAGTAACATTTCAAAATCTCTCATCAGCTGTTAAAATTTTCACCGAAAACCAGCTGAATTTCTCGAATGGTGTCCACTCGGATGTGCCTCACAGTTTTTGAAAAAATTTTGATGAAGCACAGCGCCAGTCTCTCAGCAACTTCTCAGACAAAGGAATTCCGACGAGGGGGCTGGACCACTCCTCCCACAAGGCGTGCTCACAGGTGAATGACGTCACCGACAGGCGTGGAAAAACTCTTGCATGCGCACGAGGGTTCAAGCTTGGCTGATGTAATCACACATGATTCAAATCCATATGGTTTTTAAAAAAATAATAAGGTCGGATACTTTTCTAATAGACCTCGTATGTGCAAAATGAAGGGGGATTTTTTAACTGGTTATTTTCAGGAGGTTGGAGAGAATGGATGATCAAGATGGCTACGATATTTTTGTTTGTGTTCTTAGTAATGACACTGATTGTATGTTGTGTTGTTCCATGCCTTAGAACTCTGATTACCAAGTTCATTGATAGTATGATTGCTAGTCAGCTACTTGTGTTGGGAATTAATCCTGGGGAAGTAGATTAACTATTAGAAGTTGATGAATGTCTGTAAGGTGTTGTCCACAGTTTAACTGTGGACAAAAGGGGGAAATTGTTAAGAATAAATGAAAATATATGCTATTTTACTTATAATTAGCTTTGCATGCTAACAATGCTAAAAGTTACCAAACTGAATAAAAGGTTTTGTGTTCATTATTTACAAAAATAACATGTTTAGAAGTATGTATACCATGCAGGTTTAAATGAACTAGATATAGTGGATGACTTTAACAGCCACCCACCCAGAAACTGAACATTCTTTGAATGTTCATTGAACGTTTGCATGAGAACATTTGCAAACGTGGCATGAACACTGGATGAGCATCATATGAACAAAGAATGAGGACAGGTAATGTTTGCATGCAAACATTCAATGAACATTATACAAACATTCACAAACATGTGAACAGTTGAACCAGAACATTAAATGAACATTTGTAGAATGTTTGAATGCTAACATTACCTGTCCTCATTCTTTGTTCATGATGTTCGTGCAATGTTCCTGCTCAATATATCTACAATTTTTTTTGTGATTTTTCCTATTGAGAACTAAAAATGACGTAAAACAAACTTTATGTTTTAAAATTCAACAGGTTTTATTCAAATAGTAACTTGCAATGTATTCATGGAATTCACATATAAAATCAATAACGCAGAAACTTTTGAAATCACTTACACATTTAATGATGGAATTCATCTTTACAGAATTAAACATCATGCTCAAAAATAAAAAAGCACATAAAATGAAAAATTTTCAACTTTACAAAAGATCTCTTACATGGCATACCACCGACACTACTCCAAAAGATGTTCAGACAAAATAAGAATAAATCTTCGAGAAATAATAATGAAACCTAAAAAACATTCATCTATTGATCTACAACCAACTACACATTTTAGGAGCAAAAATAAATTCACGTACTAACAGACCTTATTCTCTGTGAAGCCCGTAAAATTTTCACTGAAAGCCAGATAAATTTTTCGAATGGTTTCCAGGTGCCAGTCGCTAACAGCTTCTGAAAAAATTCTGATGGAAAAAAGTCCAAATCATTCCGCCATTTCCAGACAATGAAAATTCGACAACGGGGCGGGACCAATCCTTCCACAAGGCGTGCTCTCAGGCGAATGACGTCACCGACAGGCGTGGAAAAACTCACGCATGCGCACGAGGGTTCAAGCATGTCTGACGTGAAAACATATGAATCATATCCATATAGTTTAAAAAAAAAAATAAAAAAGGTACGATACTTTATTGACAGACCTCGTACTTTAAGATATTTAAGAGCAAAACTGTGGACAGTTTTAAAACAAACACTCAAATTCTGTGAGAAAATTCCTATGAAAAAATATTAATATAAAGTTTTTAATCAGATTTGAAGACTCTGTATGACATTAGATACGACAATGCAACTTGCTGAACACAGATTTTAAGAGCGAAACTGAACAGTTTAACACAAACACATTACAATCAATAAATTTCCTGAGGAAATTCACATGACAAAACACTAAGTTTTTATCACATACAAGTATGACAGTCAGATACGACAATATAATTGAACACAATTTTTAAAGCAAAATTGAACAGTTTTAACACAAACACATTACAATAAAATTTCCTGAGGAAATTCATGATAAAAAAAATATACAAAAATAATAAAAAATTATTAATTTAAATTAATGTTTGATTACCAGAGAAAAAGTTTCTCTGGAAGTAAAATAAAATTTTATCAAAAATATTCCATGTACAAGGCAAATTAAATGCTGCTGCTAATCTGCTCATAAGCTTTGCTATTATGAAATATAAACACAATGCTAAAATACCCTCAGCTGTATGAGGATTATCTTCTTAATAATTACTTAATTGGTATCCCAGTGCAAAGTGTGTATGTATGTATGTATGTGTATATATATATATATATATATATATATATATATATATATATATATATATATATATATATATATATATATATATATATACCCAGAGCTCTATTGAGCTGAGTATTCCTTTAACTTTAACTAGTAATGACTTCGTGACTTTCTTTGCTAATAAAACTCTAACTATTAGAGAAAAAATTACTCATAACCATCCCAAAGACGTATCATTATCTTTGGCTGCTTTCAGTGATGCCGGTATTTGGTTAGACTCTTTCTCTCCGATTGTTCTGTCTGAGTTATTTTCATTAGTTACTTCCTCCAAACCATCAACATGTCTATTAGACCCCATTCCTACCAGGCTGCTCAAGGAAGCCCTACCATTAATTAATGCTTCGATCTTAAATATGATCAATCTGTCTTTATTAGTTGGCTATGTACCACAGGCTTTTAAGGTGGCAGTAATTAAACCATTACTTAAAAAGCCATCACTTGACCCAGCTATCTTAGCTAATTATAGGCCAATCTCCAACCTTCCGTTTCTCTCAAAAATTCTTGAAAGGGTAGTTGTAAAACAGCTAACTGATCATCTGCAGAGGAATGGTCTATTTGAAGAGTTTCAGTCAGGTTTTAGAATTCATCATAGTACAGAAACAGCATTAGTGAAGGTTACAAATGATCTTCTTATGGCCTCAGACAGTGGACTCATCTCTGTGCTTGTTCTGTTAGACCTCAGTGCTGCTTTTGATACTGTTGACCATAAAATTTTATTACAGAGATTAGAGCATGCCATAGGTATTAAAGGCACTGTGCTGCAGTGGTTTGAATCATATTTATCTAATAGATTACAATCTGTTCATGTAAATGGGGAATCTTCTTCACAGACTAAGGTTAATTATGGAGTTCCACAAGGTTCTGTGCTAGGACCAATTTTATTCACTTTATACATGCTTCCCTTAGGCAGTATTATTAGACACCATTGCTTAAATTTTCATTGTTACGCAGATGATACCCAGCTTTATCTATCCATGAAGCCAGAGGACACACACCAATTAGCTAAACTGCAGGATTGTCTTACAGACATAAAGACATGGATGACCTCTAATTTCCTGCTTTTAAACTCAGATAAAACTGAAGTTATTGTACTTGGCCCCACAAATCTTAGAAACATGGTGTCTAACCAGATCCTTACTCTGGATGGCATTACCCTGACCTCTAGTAATACTGTGAGAAATCTTGGAGTCATTTTTGATCAGGATATGTCATTCAAAGCGCATATTAAACAAATATGTAGGACTGCTTTTTTGCATTTGCGCAATATCTCTAAAATTAGAAAGGTCTTGTCTCAGAGTGATGCTTCAGCTTTCAGGCTCCTCTCCTGTGGAACCAGCTCCCAATTCAGATCAGGGAGACAGACACCCTCTCTACTTTTAAGATTAGGCTTAAAACTTTCCTTTTTGCTAAAGCTTATAGTTAGGGCTGGATCAGGTGACCCTGAACCATCCCTTAGTTATGCTGCTATAGACGTAGACTGCTGGGGGGTTCCCATGATGCACTGTTTCTCTTTTTGCTCTGTATGCACCACTCTGCATTTAATCATTAGTGATCGATCTCTGCTCCCCTCCACAGCATGTCTTTTTCCTGGTTCTCTCCCTCAGCCCCAACCAGTCCCAGCAGAAGACTGCCCCTCCCTGGGCCTGGTTCTGCTGGAGGTTTCTTCCTGTTAAAAGGGAGTTTTTCCTTCCCACTGTAGCCAAGTGCTTGCTCACAGGGGGTCGTTTTGACCGTTGGGGTTTTACATAATTATTGTATGGCCTTGCCTTACAATATAAAGCGCCTTGGGGCAGCTGTTTGTTGTGATTTGGCGCTATATAAAAAATTGATTGATTGATACTTATAAGGTTTTGAATAATCAGGTCCCATCTTATCTTAGGGACCTCATAGTACCATATCACCCCAATAGAGCGCTTCGCTCTCAGACTGCAGGCTTACTTGTAGTTCCTAGGGTTTGTAAGAGTAGAATGGGAGGCAGAGCCTTCAGCTTTCAGGCTCCACTCCTCTAGAACCAGCTCCCAATTCGGATCAGGGAGACAGACACCCTCTCTACTTTTAAGATTAGGCTTAAAACTTTCCTTTTTGCTAAAGCTTATAGCTAGGGCTGGATCAGGTGACCCTGAACCATCCCTTAGTTATGCTGCTATAGACTTAGACTGCTGGGGGGTTCCCATGATGCACTGAGTGTTTCTTTCTCTTTTTGCTCTGTATGCACCACTCTGCATTTAATCATTAGTGATTGATCTCTGCTCCCCTCCACAGCATGTCTTTTTCCTGGTTCTCTCCCTCAGCCCCAACCAGTCCCAGCAGAAGACTGCCCCTCCCTGAGCCTGGCTCTGCTGGAGGTTTCTTACTGTTAAAAGGGAGTTTTTCCTTCACACTGTCGCCAAGTGCTTGCTCACAGGGGGTCGTTTTGACCGTTGGGGTTTTTCCGTAATTATTGTATGGCCTTGCCTTACAATATCAAGTGCCTTGGGGCAGCTGTTTGTTGTGATTTGGCGCTATATAACTAAAGTTGATTTGATATATATATATATATATGCCCTTTATTGTGTTATCTGTGTATCTCTAATATATTCGCCTCTGTATGTTTATATTGGTGTTGTAGGATAAACTCAATGACATTTTAATGGCATCCAAAGGAGATCATGCGTCTGCACATGCATGAGCTTCTGAAAAATGTGGAAGTTACCATCGACTGCAGGATGTGTGCACACTGATGTCTGCGAGACGTCATGTTATCAGGATGTGAAAACAGCGTTTTCAAAGTGTTTTTCAGTAGCTTTTACATAATATATGATAGACATGTTAGATTTATATGGAAATTAATCTGTTTTGTAGCAGATTCTGCCATGTTGCATTAGCAGCCAGAGAGACCAGTCACGGTGCCTCTCTACTGTAACTGGGTGTCCCCCCCAAAAAAAGACAGATTTGCAAGATTGTTAGTTTCTCAAACCTGTAATCTGGGTCAGGAAGAAGTTCAGGATGGTCCCGTCTATACTTTTTCTGCTTGGATAGGACATCTTCGGATTATGGCACAATTGTAGAAATGACGGTAGTACTGTCCATTGATGTGATATTTATTGCAGCCTCCGTAACAACTCTGTAAATTTGTGGCACATCCCTGGCAAGGCTGCCTTTGACGGTTCCTGACTTGCCGTGACTGCTGAAGCACTGCCAAAGATAAACGGGAGCCGTAGCATACAAGCAGCCCCTGACAATGCTCGTTACCGTATTCTTCCCTTGTTCCATTCCAGGGGTGTATGCAATCAAGGCATCGATTAGGGCATTCCTCTGGTGCCTGGTTCATTTGTCCTCGCCATCAAGCCTCATTAGCACTCTTGAGCTGCAAGTTGAACATTTCCATTGTTAGTCATAAAGCAATTCTATATACTTTCCTGTTCAGATACTGTATAATTTGAGCGGCATGGTCATAACTGGTATTCAACTCAGGCCCTATATTTTTAACAAGCTGTTTATTTATAGACAGCGGTGTTCTGCTGTATCTGTTAGCTGTTTGAACTGAGCTGTTTGAGTTCTTTGAATTAACAGTCTTTTTCAAGACTTTTTTTTTACTTTTTCACCGTGCTCCAACGCCTAAAGAAGACCTCTAACAGTCGAAGCATCGCGACGGAGCTCTTTTATCAGCTAACCTTCATCAGCGTTGGCAAGCTAACTAGCTTGCTAACGCTTTCGTTTTTATTTTTTAGCACTGTTGTCGTGCTGCTCCACAGCCTGCCTAGTGGATTTTTATTTTATTTTAGCACTGTTGTCGTGCGTTAACTGTGCTGCTCCACAGCCTGTCCAGTGGATTTTTTATTTTTTAGCACTGTTGTCGTGTGTTACCTGTGCTGCTCCACAGCCTGTCCAGTGGATTTTTATTTTATTTTTTAGCACTGTTGTCGTGTGTTACCTGTGCTGCTCCACAGCCTGTTCAGTGGATTTTTATTTTATTTTTTAGCGCTGTTGTCGTGCGTTACCTGTGCTGCTCCACAGCCTGTTCAGTGGATTTTTATTTTATTTTTTAGCACTGTTGTCGTGCGTTACCTGTGCTGCTCCACAGCCTGTTCAGTGGATTTTATTTTATTTTTTAGCACTGTTGTCGTGCGTTACCTGTGCTGCTCCACAGCCTGTTCAGTGGATTTTTATTTTATTTTTTAGCGCTGTTGTCGTGCGTTACCTGTGCTGCTCCACAGCCTGTTCAGTGGATTTTTATTTTATTTTTTGGCGCTGTTGTCGTGCGTTGCCTGTGCTGCTCCACAGCCTGTCCAGTGGATTTTATTTTATTTTTTGGCGCTGTTGTCGTGCGTTACCTGTGCTGCTCCACAGCCTGTTCAGTGGATTTTTATTTTATTTTTTGGCGCTGTTGTCGTGTGTTACCTGTGCTGCTCCACAGCCTGTCCAGTGGATTTTTATTTTATTTTTTACCACTGTTGTCGTGTGTTACCTGTGCTGCTCCACAGCCTGTCCAGTGGATTTTTATTTTATTTTTAGCACTGTTGTCGTGTGTTACCTGTGCTGCTCCACAGCATGTTCAGTGGATTTTTATTTTATTTTTTAGCACTGTTGTCGTGCGTTACCTGTGCTGTTCCACAGCCTGTCCAGTGGATTTTTATTTTATTTTTTACCACTGTTGTCGTGTGTTACCTGTGCTGCTCCACAGCCTGTTCAGTGGATTTTTGTTTTGTTTTTTGGCACTGTTGTCGTGTGTTACCTGTGCTGCTCCACAGCCTGTCCAGTGGATTTTTATTTTATTATTTTATTTTTTTTTTTTTTTTGGCACTGTTGTCGTGCGTTACCTGTGCTGCTCCACAGCCTGTCCAGTGGATTTTTATTTTATTTTTTGGCGCTGTTGTCGTGCGTTACCTGTGCTGCTCCACAGCCTGTCCAGTGGATTTTGATTTTGATTTTATTTTTTTGGGCGCTGTTGTCGTGCGTTACCTGTGCTGCTCCACAGCCTGTCCAGTGGATTTTTATTTAGCGCTGTTGTCGTGCGTTACCTGTGCTGCTCCACAGCCTGTCTAGTGGATTTTTATTTTGTTTTAGCACTGTTGTCGTGCGTTGCCTGTGCTGCTCCACAGCCTGTCCAGTGGATTTTTATTTTATTTTTTAGCACTGTTGTTGTGCGTTACCTATGCTGCTCCACAGCCTGTCCAGTGGATTTTTATTTTTTAGCACTGTTGTTGTGCGTTACCTGTGCTGCTCCACAGCCTGTCTAGTGGATTTTTATTTTATTTTAGCACTGTTGTCGTGCGTTACCTGTGCTGCTCCACAGCCTGTCTAGTGGATTTTTATTTTGTTTTAGCACTGTTGTCGTGCGTTGCCTGTGCTGCTCCACAGCCTGTCCAGTGGATTTA